>NW_020897720.1:9288779-9586525 GCF_003984885.1 Neopelma chrysocephalum
CCGGGGGCGGGTCCGCACCCGGCTCTGCCCGCCCCGGCCCTGCCCGCCCGCGCCTCCGCCCGCCCCGGCCGCACCCACCGCCACCGGCACCGCCGCTGCCTCCTCTGATGTCTTTCTTTTTTTTCCTTTTTTTTTAATTCCCTCCTCCCTTTTCTCCCCTTTTATTCCTTTCACTCCCTTTTATTCCTTTTCTCTTTCACCCCGCTTTTCTCCTTTTTCGCCCTTTTCACCCCACTGTTCTCTCCTTTCCTCGTTTCTCCATCCCCTTTTTTCCTGCTCCTCTTCCTCTCCCACATCTCATAGAATCACAGAGCCGCTCCTGTTGGAAAAGGCTTTAAAATCAAGAACATCAAATCCAACTCTTAACCCAGCACCACCAAGCCTTCCACTAAACCATGTCCCTAAGTACCACATCTGCACGTCACACCAGGGATGGTGACCCCACCACTTCCCTGGGCAGCCTGTTCCAATGCTTGACAACCCTTTCCGTGAAGAATTTTTTCCTAATATCCAATCTAAACCTCCCCTGGTGCAACTTCAGGCTGTTTCCTCTTATCGCTTTTTACTTGAGCAGACGCCAACCCCCACCTGTCTACAGCCTCCTTTCATGTAGTTGTGGAAAGCAACAATGTCTCCCCTGAGCCTCCTTTTCTCCAGGCCGAACACCCCCAGCTCCCTCAGCTGCTCCTCATAAGACTTGTGCTGTAGATCGTTCATCAGCTTTGTTACCCATCACTGGACAATTCTTTCTCCATTTTTCCTTTTCTTGTTTTTTTTTCCTTCTGCTTTTCCCCATCCCTCTCCCTGCCAAAGCCTTTTAGCAAAGGAGACTGTGCCCAGCAGGCACTCGGCTGCCCGGTGTGGGACAAAGGCTCCAGCAGCAATACAGGTGATTTTCCCTTTGAGTTTCATATGTTGGAGAGGAGATCAGTGGAAATGGGTTTTTCTACTTTAAAAAGTTGGTTGTTTTGCAACTATATGCAAATGCTTTGATTTTAGCAGATGGCAATGAATGCTTTCTTTCCACGTTTTATTCTGGAGCTAAGAATCAAAGTAGAAAATTTTGTTTGCAATAAGCTCAGTAGCTACTGACTGCTGGTTACCAGGTCAGGTTATACTTGTGTTCATGGAGAATTTGTCCATCACATGCCCACTTGCTGTTCTACCCTCCCTTCTATGAGCCCAGGACCCTCACTTTGCCCTTTAAGTTCCAATGAAGTGTCAGGTTTGGTTCATCAGAGGTCTGTAAAATCAATTCCCAACTAAAGGACAGGGGATGCACCATATAACCCTACACTGGTGCCTCTACACATGCCCTCCTTCTACCTGTTGTAGGTTATATGCAAAATACTGAAGAAAACTGTCAGGCCAAAAGAAAAGCACATCAGCAAAACAGGGAAGTATCAAGCACCATAACTTTTATCAAGTTAGTCCAGCAACAAGTTTGACCTATGGCTCTTCATTTTCTTTTCTGTTATTCTTTTAATTTTTAGTACCTCCCTTTTTTCATTACTTCAATAAGTTTTGTTGTCCTTCATTTGCACTGATTTGCACTGTGCACTGGATCCAGTTGGCCAGCAATGGCAGGGAATGCTAATTCCATCTAGTTACCGGAAAAAAGCAATAAAAACAAATATGTTTCCCTGAGGGCCCAGCCCCGAGTGATGAAAAATCCAGACCAACAAACATATTTATCAAAATCAGTCTGAAGTGTCCTCTCTTTTCCCATTGAAAAATAAAAGTAGGAAAATAACGCACTAGGCAAACAGAAATATAAATGATGGACCCTTCCCAGCTCTAGTAGTTGCATCCCAAATATATCCCCAAGCTGGGGAAAGAGTGACAGTCTGTACCCCAGAACTGGGCAAGCCCTAATCACATTTCAGATGTACCACAGACAGCCATAGCTAAGATTATTTAAAGTTATAGGGTCAGTGACAGCAGCAGCTGCTGCTGCTCCTGACCTCAAGGGAATCACAGTCCTGGTTAACACAAAGTCTTGTCCTCCCATTCCTCACTGGGACTTACTGGGAGGTGAGTGGTCCTTTGAGCTGCTGCAGTGGGTTTCCAGTGCTGTGCTGACCCACTGGCAGGAGTGGGCTGAAGAGGCAGAGGAAAAGGCAGCACAAGCAAAGCTAAAATAACTGTTCCTGTTAGAGATTACTCTGCTTATTTTCCCTGCTTTTAGAAAGGAACAGCTGCTTCTCAGGTTTGCCAGCACCCAGAACTCAAAAAACTGGGAGTGAGAGATTCAGAAATAGGATGATTGTCTGTAAAATAGTCTGATGTCAAGGGGGGAAAAAAAGCCTCTTTTATTTGGCCTGTGATTACTAAGTCTTCAGAGATCCTTTTTTTTCAAGCTTTTTCCTTAGTTCTTGAGGAGCAGAGATCCACTTTCTTTTTTTTTTTTTAAATGAATGCTGGGATTCTAACATAATCAACTAATTCCAGGAGCTGAGGCTTCAAGATAAAAAGAAAAGTATACCATGTTGCAAAGCTCTCAATGCAATCTCATTGCATTGGCTTTGGCAGCGGTTCACTTGGCTCTGGAAATAATAAAGTGGGAGACTGAAATGACAAACAAACCGGAGATCCAAACTGAAGTACCACCAGGGAATGCAAAGCAGATGGCCAGCAAAAGAAGACCAGCCCAAAGAATTGCTATGGTCTTTGCAGGAAGATTACTGACAGCACCCACTGTGGTGGCCTCCCTTCTGTGAGCTTGCCTGGCATCGTTTGCATCTCGATGTCCTTGTAATGAATTATTATTGAGAGGAATAAACAAGCTAGAATGACCTCTCGATAGCAAATCATTTGTGCACCCTCTCATAGCAAATAGGGAGACCCAAGGGCACTGGAGAGCCCATGAAAGGGTCAGAACCAGCAGTACGTTTCTGTGGCATCTTGGGCCTACCTTGTTTTAACTGGTCATTGGGCTATCACCAAGATAATGCTGGTGTGTGCATTTAGGAACAATGCTCTTAGCGTGCTCCTATTGAAATGTCTGCTTTGTTTCAATATGCCATAATATTATTTTGTCAAGAGAATTTATTTAAAAGTTGCAAAATTAAATCTGTGCTAAACAGGAGCTGGCACAATGGAAATGAGATTTTGGGACCCCCCATAAATATGTGTGAGCATATGAAATCTCATGTAGCAATTCACTTTCAGAAAGAGAAAAAAGCCCTAAATTACGTTATCTGCTGTCATATCCAGTTAGCTCAGGAGAGAAAAACACATGAATATCAGCTGTGACCATTTGAACTAAGCAGTGTGGTAAAACACCCTGAAGATCTCCATCGAGACTGATCCTTTCTGCTTATCCTAATCAATACATTGGTTTACTGGAGAAGGAAACAGCTATTATGGAGCAGGTTTCAGACTGCAACCCCAGCAGATTCTCTGTGCTGCCAAATAGGATTTCTCTATGTCCATCCCTTGCACTTAGCAGAGCTGACTTGTCCTCTTGTGTTTCTCAGCTGTTTTCTTCAATTTTCACTCTACTTACCAGTATAAAAACACAATGTTTAATGCTTACTAAACCCTACATGCTCTCCTCTTGGCCATTCACAGGGACCAGGATTTTGAACTTTGGACTCAATAGGAAAAGTTTTTCAATAAGCACCTGGAGCTAAATCCTACCCACCATATTTGTGGGTGTTGCTCCATTACCTGCTGGTTTGAACTAAGCAGGATTTAATCATTTGGGGATGACAGTGAATTACAGCCCCTCATGCAGGGATACAGCACTCCTGTCCCACTCTCCCAACCCGTCTGCTCACAGGCTGGTGCATCACTGGAGCACAGCCAGGCAGCCACAGAAATGCATTGAGTGAATAAGGTCTTCCTTCCCTGTCAGCCAATAAAGATAATTACAAAGGCCAGCATATATTAATTTGGGTTCAATCCTTTTCCCACTCAAATTAATGTTGGTTTTGCCGTTGATGCTGATTTTAGTAGAAGCTGGCCCAACATCAGGGAGCTAAAATTAGATTGCTTCTGCCATCTCCCCTGTACCAGCCAAGGGAGTTACTGGCCCAGCCAGGAATCGATACTAACTCAAGGAACAGCCCAGGTATCCCAGGCATGCTGCTGATGGGCTCCAACACCTACTGCAGGAGCTCAGGGAGAGAGACACCCACAGTGATCAAAATCATGACACCTCCTCCCCACACCACAGCCAGGCCCCTGGACACGCTCACCCCTCTCAAACTCACTTGCCAAAACCAGCACTAACTGAGGGCACAGAAGGAGGCACACACAGAAAATCCTTATCCACTGGGTCTCTGAGTCAGGGGATGGCAGGTCTTGGTGAAGATGCCCACACGTGCTCACACAGGTGTGTGACACACACTGCTGTTCTCAGGGACTCCCTGTGCGGGGCTGTCGGATTTTTATCTGGTTTCCACAACACCAAAGTTGCTCATTATCAATATTGGTGATGCCACTCGAAAAAGTCAGGGGAAATCCATCGTGGCCCGTGAGGTTATTGTGGTGTAATGAGCACCCTTTGTATCTCATTTTTCAGCAGTGTGACTCACCCCTTGCAACTCCATTTCTGTCCTGCACAAAGCCATGGAGGTGGTGGTTCAATGCAAAGCTTGTGGGGCTTTGCTTGGGATCTCCCTGCATTGGTGCAGATGTGGATGCACACAGATGTGCACACACAAAAATCATATACATACAATTATCCTCCACAGTCTTCCCCTGAAAAACAGTATTTTCCTTTTAGGCAGTGGTCTGCCCATTGGTTTGTCTGAGTATATGGATACACTGGCATTTAGCAGCAAGGATGAAAAGCCACACTTCCATGGAGCGCACATAGCACCCTGATTTGTACATACCTCAGAAACACAAACAGTTCCTCTCTTCTCATATTCTGCTGCTACAATAATTTTGCAGACAACTTTGCTTACTGGACTTGTTTCGTGGTGGGAGTAACTACCAGCAATATCTTGCCTGCTACTCGGAGCAGAGTCACATGCTAGGATTGCTCATATGCCATTCAGATTCTCTAACAACTGAGAGAGAGAAAAAAAGGGAGGCGAAAGAAAAAGACACATTGCTCTGTTGTTTCTGCCTCGGCTGTGAATGCTGTCACACTGATTTCCTTTAATTGGTCAATCCCCACCCTGTTTCCACAAAACATGGGAGACGACTGTTCGTAATTCCAAAATCCCAACCTTGTGCCAGATAACATTTGCCAATCAGCTGCCAAGGAAAAAAAAAAGAAGAAAGAAAAAAGGAAGGAATGGCAGATTAAACAGATCAGTTCTGATTCTTACCTTCAGAAGCAGACTTCATTCAAAGCCCACAAATACTTTTACTTTGCTGTAAGTCTGAGCTATTTTTAACTTCCCTCGGGGAAGCCATATAGGGAGAGCAGCCCCCTCCCTACCATTACTAATCTGCCTAACATAACAGCAGGACACCTGCTGCTGGTGAGTCATGTTTTGTGTGAAGCTAATGGTATATATATAGGCAAAATGTAAAGACAATTGCTTATTTCCCTGCCGACCCCATGTGGTGTTTGTAGCTCTAAGCAAATGAAATCATTGTAATGAAAACACCGGAAAGAAGACAAATACATAGGAAAATTCATGTTCTCTTCAGACCAGAAGCTCTATGAGTGCCTAGCAGAATTATTCTTGTTTGTATTTTTGGTGTGTGTACCTGTGTGTGTACATATATCTGCACTTCTGCATATGCACAAAGTGTCTGTGCTCTCAGAAGCTCCTGCTCTGGTACATGCAAACTAGTGTTTTCACTGAAAACTTGAATGGAAATTCAATGACTACAAATCTAAAGCTCCATCCTGAACCTCTCTTCCCTACTCACTCACAGTAAGAAAGAGCAAGCATGGAAAAGAGGCATATGTAGGGGAAACTTAGGTTTACAACCTGCTAGCACAGAGAAACCTATAATGTGCTCCCCATACAAGCTTCCAGATATGAGACAGAGGTAGCTTTGTGGCTGTAGAGTGGCTGTTAAACATCAGCTGTTCCCTTTTGTTTGCTTCACAGCCCTTACTTGCAGTGACAAACATATCTATAGAGCAGCCCTTGCTCTGTGCAGGGAGCCTGATTTAGCTCTGGCCCTCAAGCCATGCATTTCATCGTAATGGGCTTCACTTCTAAACTTTTGAGAGCTGCAATAAAGCGCTGGTATGTTTGGCTTTGTGATCCCTGGAAGATCTCTCTTTTATTCCTTTCCCCTCTCTCTCTCTCTCCCCCTTATTATTATTTTTTTTGAAAATGTGAAATTTTGGTTATTTCTGTCTTTGCAGAAAGGCATGGTCCTGATCTTCTGCCTCAGGCAATACTTCCATTCATGGTGGATATTGGCACTCACTACTCTTAACCTTAACTCACCCTACTGTCCCTAAATTCTACAATATAGTCCTTCTTATCACAGACAGTGGTAAAATGTCCACTAACACCAGTGGAAATAGGATGGACATTTACAGGAGGTGCTAGAACATCTCACAGTAACTTTAAGAGTCACTTCCAGAATAAGTCATTGGGCATTGCAACACGTGAAGCCATACCTTGACTGATAAAAGCACATAAACTTTTATCTTCCTCTAATAGGAAAATATCTGAAGTATTCAATGGATAATGAAAAACTTCCTGTAGGTTTATAAAACCATCATTTTGAATGTGCCACAGGAGAGTGATTTTAAAACATATATGAAGAAGATGTCTCTGTTCCCAGAGAACTGTGTAGATTTTCAAATATATTTCTTTAGAGCTTTGCTTCCCCCCATCCCATCTCCTTCTCCTGTTGAACTGGATGAGGGATGGTAGAAACTAAGAAACTGTCCCAGCCTATCTAGTTACCCTTTTCCAAGAGGGACTGGACAAGGGAGCAGCAAATGGCCAAATTTTACTTCTTGGAGCAGTGTAGGGACATATGCTGTGTAAAACCCCTCAAAAGATGAATGAAGATCCTAAAAAATTACATTTACATATGTCTTAGGCTCTCTGCACAGAGTTCAGAAGCATATTTCAAGCCAAGTAATTTAAAATAAGCTCTGGCAGATCAACATCTTACCACTTAAAATGACCATCAATCAAATCCTGAATGTTTGGGGTAAGACAACATGCCCCAGATATCAACACGGGGTGTTCTCCACCAAATAAGGCATAAAGAAAGCAAGCTTTCCTTTCTATATCCAGCTGCTTCTCCCAGTTCTGCTGTAGCAGAAGCAGCAGGATCTCAGGCAGACAGATCTTGCAGCATTTCCAGTTTTCATGAGGAGTCTGTCTGTGACCCACGGGCTCTGCGATCCTCTATCCTCCCCTAGTGACCAGCACACACTGAGGGTGTTGAACCAGCTGGAGCCTTCGAGATCAGCAGAGCTGCTGTGTCTAGTAAGCACCAGGAGGAGATCTGGCTTTGTGCTTCAGCAGTCCTGCTGTCCTCTCTGGTGCCAAAACCCAACCAAACCCCCTCTTCATCCTCGCCTTCATCTCAGAAGGACAGAAGTAACCACCTGTGTGTTATGGACCGAGCTGGGGGTCACTTCTCCCCTGCCATTTCTCCGATGACAGCCTGAGTGTGCCGTCCACATATCAACTAACACAGCGCCTTTAAATGTCTGCTAAACAAAAAAGTAGAAGCATAAGGGGGAAAAAAAAACCCCAAAGCCCCTCGGCATGTCTGCCTTGAATCCCAATTAGAAAAGAATTGTTTGCCTTAATTCTAAATGTATTTAGAATATGGAGCATGTATTTCCAAAGGATGTTTTGTATTTACAACATGTCTGTCTGGTTATACTGCTGCAATGTAATTGTTTTCCTGCTGAGAATTATAGCAGGGAAGTTACTCTGGGTATGATTACAGCTCATTATAGTTTCGCCTTGGAATTTAAAGGCTCCCCTGCACCACTCCTTCCTCCCTGCTTAGAGGCACTGGCCTTGGAGCATGTTGGGACTGCTGCCTGTGATTGCAGTAACCAAGGTCCCTGAGGTCACCGACAGCTACATGAGATGTGAATTCATTTGAGGTTTAGTTGCTAGAAATGGGTAAGTCATTACAAAAATGGTATGAAGGGAAATCTATAATGAATCCCCTATGCTGAGGCTGGAGCTGGGACAATCTAAACCAAAACTTTGCTCGGTCCGGATGGGGGCGGGGAGAGAAGGTGACAATTCCCACCTGGCAGGGCTTTGGGAATGAGAGCACTGCATAATTTGTATCCATATGAGGATTTTTTTGACAAAGAGAGTTATGCTCGGGGTGGGTAGCAGCTAAAGAGCAGAGAGACATTCACTCCTGTGCAGAGCCTCAGCACAAGGTCAGCTTTAATATTGGAGACAGAGCCCTGCAACATGGGAAGATACAGACACAGCTGGGCCAAGCTGTGGTGAGTTCATTCACTGCTTCCTGATAGGAAACACTCCTTGACATATTTCATAACTGTAGTTGTTCCTTTTGCCTCTAAATCTTTAAAGCTTGATGCTGGAATGAGGTTTGCACCATAAATCTCTTCCTTCTATCATATCATTGCCTGTCACTGCTGATACTTCTGAGCAGAGAGCTGAGCCCCGGCTGCGCTTGGAGCCGCCCAAAACAGCCTCGACATCAGTTCAGCACAAACCATGTTGATGGCAGTGGAGCAATTCCAGCACCTGAGGAATCCTGCCCAAGCCTCTGGGGCCGCTTGGGCAGAGCAGTCCCGGGCAGCCCCGTCACTCTCCTGCCCAGATGGTGCAGCTGCAGGAACAAATGTACTCCGCTGCAGAGCGGCACCGTGTGTTTCAAAACAAAATGTCAACGAGCTTTCCAGATTAAAACATTAAAAATGTATGAGCAACAACTGTCACACACGAGGAAGCTAATAACGCTGGTAGAGTTTTTCCTTCTGAAATTGGGAGAGACTGTTTTTAATATCAGTGTGTTCACGTGCAGTTACAGCGTCAACAAGTTGAAGACCAGGAAGACTCATTAGATCTTCATTTGACCTTATAACAGGCCACTGTATTTTACCCAGCCATTCCTAATTGAACAGAGCTGTAAGTCCCAAGAAAGTCAATAGTAGAGAAAAGCACCAAGTCTTGCTCTGGAGCCATCAAAAAGCAAAGAATCCTCTTTTTTTTATTTCTCTTGATAAATTGCTCTAATGACTAAAATGACTTCCCAGTTAAAATAAAATAAGCCCCCAAAAAACTCATTAAAACCCACATCACATTTAATAATATCCTTTTCAGCTTTCAGGTATGGGCTCTTCCTTCATTTTTCTCTCCTTTTAGGACAGAGTTATTTTCTTCTCAGAAACGGACTCATGCACAAAAAAATCACCTCAGACTATTTTTTTGGTCCATGAAACACACTGAGCCTTTCAGGCCTCCTATTGTAAAACATTTCCTCATACCCTCAAATAATTTTCACCTTTCTTTCCCATCCACTTTCCAACTTTTTCGTATCCTTGCAAAGTTTCAACATAATATTTTGCTATTTGGGACCTGGTTTTAGCGATGCTGCAATAAAAGTAAAATGACCTGTTTTCCTGTTATTCAGTACTCCCTTGTTTATGTACTTATAGGCCACATAAATTCCCTTTGTCAGGTCATCACAGTGAGATCAATGTGCAGAGACTTCTTGGATCACTGCTCCCTTCATCCTGGGAGTGCTCCCCGTGCTCCAGTCTGCACGGCCGTGCCCTTGCACAGGCCAACACAGAGCGTGATGAATTCCTCATCCTCTTTACCAAAAGGTTCACCTTCCCCAGTGCCAAGCTCCGTTCTTCTTCACTGGGTACCATTCTCTTATCTTTGTGCTTTGCAAATATTTTTCATCTTGTGTTTTGCTACAGACCATTGATATAACCGACAGAGAGCTTTGGTACTTAACCCTAAAGTGCCCCAGAAACCACAGGTCCATTTAGCCCTGATTCCCCATCGACAGCTACTTCTTGAGCCCCTGTCAGGCACTTTGTTATCCTTTTAATGCATATTCTAATGTTACTGAATGGTGCTAATGTTTAATCAGCACGCCATTCAGTGCCAAGTCAAACACCTCACATAAGTCTAAATGCACTAAATTTGTTCAATCATTTTTGTCAACCAGACTTGTAATATAATCAGAGAGTAAAAATTAGGTTTCTTTGATAAAGTTTGCCATAAACCCATGTTGTTTAGACTACTTACTAATTTACTTTTGCAACAGCTTTTGAATTATTTAACACAAAATGATTGCGTACTAACTAGCCGGCTTGAGTCTTAGCAAATACTTACAACAACATTCTCTCTGAAATCCATATAGACATGTTCCATATTACCCTGTGAGCATTAGCTCATTCACTCCTAGGGAGACTGAACTGAATTTAGGAAGGTTTCACAGGTAAACTGGGCTTTGATGGGACCACATGCCTAAAGTAGGGGCACAGTATCTGGTTCCTCTCAGTACTCCTCCACATCTGTCCTGCTTCAAAGCCTCACTAGCACTCATTAGGTAATCAGACAAACAAACCCAAAAATCTTCAGTATAAATTTCTTTGCAAAAGCTCAGAAACAGCTTTACCAAAATGGAACAAATGTGATTTGGGTCATCTGTGCACATGCCTGGCAGCACACAGCCATTGCTGCACATGAGCTGCTGATTTAGGGCCCCAGATAAATCTGCTCTTTAACTACCTTAGTACAAAGCTAGAGCCATAACTTTATGGGCTGAAGGGTGATAATACTTAGGAAGGGATCCAGCTGCTGAGAGGATTTTTATGCTGGTTTCTACGTAAGGTCCATTCATAAAGATGAAAATATCTTTGTAGCAAAATCCACCTTTTTTTGTTCAGCCCATGTTATTTGAAGTAGCGTAAAGGTATCTGGGAATATCATTTCCTTTGCCCATTCCCTACTCTGCTCCTTTAAACAAGTTCATTTTGTCCTGCTGGAACCACTGTTGCCTATCTCATCAAGTTACAAGGAAACCTCAAAGAATTCAGTGGAGAGCTGTATGTTTTGTACATAAAGACATGACGGCTTCTCAGTGCTCCTGCCATTATTCAGAAATCATGCAAAATGAAGCTGAGGCAGAGAGCAAAGCCCAGTACAAACTTGAAGCATTCATACCTCCTGAGCATAACTCATTTGCTCTGCTGTCAGTAACTCAAAGCCCCAATGAAAAGAGGAGGGGAAAAAGAAGAAGACATAAAAGAAAAGGAGTAATTAGATGCAAGTCACTAGACTTATCACTTTGCTTTTGGCAAAATATTGACTTCTGAATGATCTTTGTCAAATCCTATAAAAAAACAGCCTCCAGGTGATGAATCTTGCCACAGGCATTAAGTGGGGAGCTGCTGGAAAAGGAAGAGAAGGAAAATGGAAAAGAAGGCTTAATTTTAATTAAGTAAACTACCTGTGTCTGTATTTGGTCAGAGCTCTCAGAATTTGAAAAGCAGGATGCTTTAGGGCTTGATTTTTGTTTGGTTTAAATATTCATGGCTTTTAAAATATCTTCTGTGCTGGGCTTGGCAGTCCTGAGGGGCTGAAGCAGCCCTGGCATTCCATGCCATGAGCCTGCTCTGCAGCAGCACCTCAGGACATTCAGCCAAAACCACGGAGCAGAGCAGAAAACTTACAGTGAAGGCTCTGCTGGGACCCCTCGTACAGGGAGCTGAGAACACTTATTGATTTCAGGAGGGAGATGGATGAACATGCAGCATGTCTGTATCAGCAATCCAGACATTCTGGACTGGTTTTGTGTGCTGACATTTCACTATGACCTGGGTTTTCACACAGGCTTTAACCCGACTATTGAAGCCAGGAAGGACAGCACTATGAACAAGGGCTAACCAGTGGGGAGGAAGAAGAATAATTTATCATTTCCAGACAGTACAGCAGGATAAAAAATAGTCTCATGGATAAAGAATTAATTTGAGACTGGAAGAAACAGGTCTGTCCCAACCTTGACAAGCTCCCTGGCAAATCTTGGACCTGCCAAATAGAAACATAAATAGAAAAAGTGCTCCCTGCCCACGTGTGGTCAGCGTGGTGGTCCGTGCCATAGTCCATGCCATATTGACAAGAGCCCCAGTCAAAATACCAAGGAAGAAATTATTGTTATATAAAGTAACATGGATTTTTCATAATTAAAAAGGTGCCATAAGCAATGCTAAGATATTCTACTCGTAGTCTGCCATTTCCAGTTTCACTCTAATCACTTATCAACATTAATTCAACATTAACTTAGGACTCAATTTCTTCACCCCACTCATGCTGGCATCAGGCAATACACCCATAGTCTCTCCCTCAGACTCCTTTTTTTGGAAGTGATTTTTAAAAATCACTTAAAGTGATTTAAGAATACTCCTAAATGTCAGCTGCAGGCAGGAGGAGACAGTTATTGGTCTAGTTTTAGAGAGAATTTTTGGCTCAATTTCTTCTTCCTACCCTGCTCATCACTGATGTATTTTTAAATGAATCCTAAAATACACACCAGGAAACTCTATTAAATAAAAATCATGAATGGCATGCAGACTGTGCTATTACTGTGCATAAGAAGATAACAAGACTCAAGAGACTGCCCTTTACATTCTGCTGCTCTTGCTAACTAGAGATCTGGCCCAGCAAATGCACATGTTCCATGAAGAAGTGAGAGTGCCACAAACCCTAAACAGTATGCCTGGAAAGAGGCTGGAGGAATAAGAGATTGGAGAGATAATGGGGATGCCATGAGCTGCATCTCCCTGTGTTCTCAATTAACTAAGTGATTGGACATGCACAATCAGAGATCCTGAATGCATTGTTTGTAGGTTATCAGCAATATCGGACATCAGATGGAGCGGCGCTGGACTCCCCCTGCCAACAAATTGGAGGGAAGAATTAGAATTCTGAAAGCTTTTTAAAGCCAGGCTCTCACCTCAAGACACAATAAAAGAAAAGCTTTTAGATCATTCCTGGCAGAGGAGTTGGAAAGCTGCCATGCTCAGACAGAGTAACTATGGTAATCCATATCAGGTTGCAGAAATCATCTTTAGCATACAGTCTTTTAAGCTCTCCAAGAAGCTTTCTTCCTAATCTACTTAAAAATAAAAAATAAAGGGTGTTCCAAGGTCAGACAGTACCAATAATGGGATCAAAGACACTGAAGGAGAAACAGGTTGAGGGTACAGGTCTCTGAGCACCAGCTGATGTCTCTGGAAGGAAGGAGAACTCCTAACCAGGATACAGGAGCTGAATGGGAGATGGACTTCCCTGTCCTGAGCTCTGCATTGCCATGTGAGGTTGATCATCTATGCTCTGCAGGGAAGGCTGCACAATTAAGATGCACTGCCGAAACCCCCTACTTAATTGCTTTGATGCTTAGGTGATTGGGAGCTGAATACATTAGTATGTCAAAATTACTGAACACAAAGGCCTTGATTCTGTTCTCTTCTGCGCCCTTGCAAGTGATGCCCAGACTTCGCCTCCGTGGCACTTGAGGATCACTGGAACTTTACATAGGCATGCTCAGCCCTCAGTGACACTTCAACTCTATTTAAATATTTGGGTTTGCAGTGTGCTTGGTCTGAAGGAATTTGATTTTATTGTTCGCTTAGGCAGAATGAGGAACATAGAAAATCAAATTCCATTATTTTAAAATTAGTTCAAAATTAAACTCTGCTACTTATATCCCCATGCTATGTGTCACACAGACTTCTGCTCTGCTTCACCCCATTGTGTGCACAGAGCCTACGTAATCATCCATCCAACCTCATGAGTATTCCTCAAGTATTTGAGGGATCCCTGCACCTCTCAAAACACCCTTGAAATTAAAGGCAAATGAGTACTATTTGGAGCTGGTCCCAAAAACAATCAAGAAGAGTAAACATGGCACAGACGCATTTGAGGGAAAAGGCAATGTGTGATCAGTAGAAAGTATTGCACATAGAAATCCCAAATGGCTGTGCTGTAAGAAAGGCATATCAGACCTCCTCGAGTCTCTGCTGCTTTCCTTTGCTGCCTGCTGAGCCAGACACCAGCTTTCTCTCCTTGCAAAGATGGCAACATCTCTGGTGAGTCCAACACAATGTCAAAACTGAAAACTGTTCCACATCAATCTCACTCTAAAGGGCCAACACCAGAGATCAGGGAATGCATGTTCACATGCATCCTTTTTTTTTTTTTTCTGATAATTCAGATGACAGTTCCTTGGTTATGGGCCTGTTTTTTCCTTTCCTTACATGCAAAATGATTTTACTTACATGCACACAGCAGCTGAATGCTTATTTGGCTGATCTGTCCATATGTATACGATACAGGGCAAACATCTGTGTTTTATGGGGAAAAAATAAATAGATATATAAAAAAAAGCATGCAGGCAAAAGGCCTCAACAGTAATACATACAGGTTTGGAGATGATTGGAAGATCAGGGCTAATATCTCAGTATCTCTTGTTCTCTGTTACAATGACAAGATGCTGAATTGCTGTGATTTCAGTACTCCATAACTTAATGGAGACACTTTTATTATGTTTGATCTAACAATGCTAAGAATATTTCTTGGGTATGTGCTAAACATTATACTCGTTATACATTAAGGTGGTTTTAGGTCTATTACTTGCTTGTAATTTGATATTAGAATTTAGATCATTCTCCTCAATTGTCAGGTGCAGAAGCCAGGGGAATTCCTAAACTGCAATTTAGAAAGGAAAAAAGTAATTATTTGCCAACAAAATCTCCAAGAAGAGGATCTTTATATGGCACTGCAGAGTTACAGGTGAAGGACCCTCAGTTACATCCTCCAAACAGTTCTGTAAAGGTTCCCAACAGCGCCCAGCATATCGCAGGGGCCAATAATTTGAAGCTCAAGACATGTTGTGTACAATGTAATTTTTTCCTGCTCTTTTTTATTTCTGCTACAGTCTCAGACTGTTTTCTGGAGCACCATTCCAGTTCCTCATGCTGTGTTTCTGTCCCTGCTCCCTGGGAGGCAGCGGAGAACAAGGGCCATTGGGTGGGGCCATGGTGAGGGAGCAGCAGGAGTGTGGACTGAGGAGCACCTCCTGTGGCTGAGCTGCCATGTAGCAGAGAGCTACCAAGCTCTGCTGTGGGTGCCATTGGAGAGGGTTTCACTCTCAACTGCAGTGCCCACTTTGGCCTCCTTTCTTCTGGGTGCAAAACGCCAAGTGGAACCAGTTTCAAGCTGGTGTTTGGAAACAATGATTTTTGCACGTGCAAAGTGGTGCCAGGCTTTGGGTCATTTGCCCTTCATTTTTTTGCCTTCTCCTTGGACACAGCTATTGACACAGGAAGAAGCAGGATATGCAGTAATTCATTCAATAAAAAGACCTAATAAATCTAGTTCATAAATTAAGCCTGCAATGAAGGCAGATCATTGCTCTTCAGACATTTGCATAGCACCCTGCTGGCCTGCCTGGCTGGCTTTTTCTTTAGGAAGAATATTCACAACCAGTCACCCAGTGTGCATATGTTGATTTTAAGATGCTGAACTATATCTTTAGGGGAGGTGCTGGCATTTATGTACTTCTGTAAATATGCCTGAGGATTATTTATTAGATTCAAAACACTTTTTTTTTTCCCAGAAAGAAAGCATCTAGACAGATCACAGTGAACTTCAAGATTTGTGGATACAAAAGAGAAAACTTGTAGCTCTCTTTTGGCAGGTAAAACTAGCAATGATGAATGATATATCCTCTCCTTTGTATGACAAGTGCTGTTTCATGGAGAACAGCCTAACACAAGACTTCTACATTTTTCTCATTAGCTTTCCAGAGCATTTCACCCTTGTTTGAACTAGAAATGGCCACACAGATATTACTGAATAATAGAGGGGCTTTTTACCATGCTTCTGTCTATAAAAGCAAGTCTAGAGCCAGTAATGCTTCTTTTGTTAGTTGGTGTTATGTGCCCCCTTTACCTCGACCCCTCTTTACCTTCCACTTCCCCTCACCAGATACCCACAAACCAAGACACCTCATCCGCAGCAGGAGGAGATGACACCAGCCCAAGAACCATGAGAAAGTTCATTGTCAGATGAGGTCTCATCAACTCATCTGCACTCAGGCCACCAGCAGCAGCAGGTGAGGTGAGGGCAGAAGCAAACCTGTGTGTGATCACAGTCCACACCTGCCGCTGCTTTACTGTCTGAAGGGCACCGAGGTGGCAGGGTTCTCATCACCTCTGTTCAGTGGAGGGGGAGATGTGAGGTCTGAAAGCTGCTGTGAGCTGTGCCAAGAGCAGGGAAGGGTAAAAATAAAGGTGGTGATTGCATCTAGGAGGGAGGGTTGGGGGTGCCATGTGCTGTAGCCACTGGCTGCTTTGCAGAGCAGCAGCACATCCAGGGTCTGTTGACAGCAAGCCACATTTCCCATGGGAGGAGATGAAGAATAACACCTTCCCATTAGTGAATGGTGCGTATTTTAGTCATGTGGATGTTCTTTAGCACCCACATTGGTGGGATGTGGTTAGTAAGGCAGCTCTGCTGGTGGCTGCTGGGCAGACCACTCACAGGAAGACCTGTGCAACCTCTCCATCTATTCCTTCCCAGGTCTGCGAGCACTTTGGGACATGGCTGTACAACAGTGCAGTGCCTTGCTGCCCAAAGTCTTCCGAAAGCCACCTCCGGTCCAATCTCTACACAGGTTTCTGAGGAAGGCAGCAACACAGGCAGGAGCACAGCTGTCCCATGCAGCAAGAAGTCAAGTACAAGCACAATCACTATCCCCTCAAGCAGTCTTTTGTACACACCCCCACAAAAAAATGGCAGGCATGGAGTGTCAATGAGTATTTAATTAACAAGTTATTATATAACTACTTTGCTCAACCGAGCATCCTTTGAGGAAATAACATCTAGGGATTAAAAGCATGAATGAGACACTAACTGCCAGCTTTACAAATGCCTACTGTTGGGATATGGCTCCTTCAGCTGTGATGGAAGGAGCTTATTCTTTCGGAAACAGGTATAGGAGCTGATGCACAGGCTTCTTGTGTGCACATTTTCCACCTGGAAAATGTCTGTGAAGATACGGTCTGTTACACCGTGTGTCTGGCACAGGAGGGAGAAACAGATGGAGAGATCATCTAAAACCTTTTGTTCTCCATAGCTAATAACCTGGAGCTCTTCTGATGTCTAATATGTGTAGGTTGGCTTCACCTCCATGTGCCTGCTCTTCAGAGGAAAACCAACTGCATTCATTGGTTGGCTGATAGGAAAATGTGTGACTGTTTTATGAAGAGAAACGGATAAGCTCTTAAAACCATTGTGTCCTTTACAAAATGCTGTTTACAGCAGATCTGTCATGAACATCAGTAACTCACCAGCCCATCTTAGCACAATATGACATTTTAGTGCCAGCGAAACTGGGAATGAAACCAGACACGTTTTAACACAAGTTTAGAAATTAGGAAAACCTTTGTTTTCTTTTATCTTCTTTCCTTTTTTTTTCTCTCTTTTTTTAAACTCAAACATGTTGATCTGTTCTAGTGGAAGACTGTGGTGCTTCTGAACAATGATTTTTCAGCACAGCACCTCACGCTCAAAATATAGCACTGGGCTCATTTGGACTTCAATAAAATTCTGAAATTCTTATTTTCTCCACGAAAGAAATGTCCATTTCAGTCTAGCTAAACAACAATTCAATACTATTGGTGGAAGAAATTTCCTTCCTAACCCCTGCAGAGTTTGTTGTACACTCTGAAATACCTGATTTTATTATCCTTAATTTACCATGCAAAGCTACAAACAGCAGTGGCCATAAAATTATCCATCCCTTGTTAAAATGCAGCTGAAATACACACCCTCCTTTGATATTGAATTCCAGAGGAGGACTTCATACTGTGTGAAGAATCACACTCTTATTCCCATCCATGGAAAGCTGGTAACACTGATTGACAGGAGGCAAGCAGAGCATCTTCCTAGCTCTTGCCAAAATATACCCTTAGACAACCGAAACAA
The DNA here is from genome assembly GCF_003984885.1 of Neopelma chrysocephalum. NCBI lineage: Eukaryota > Metazoa > Chordata > Aves > Passeriformes > Pipridae > Neopelma > Neopelma chrysocephalum. The sequence continues at coordinate 9,306,677 of NW_020897720.1, forward strand.
AAGTCTTTAGCTCCTAAAAAGCCCTTATCTGACACTGGTGCCTGTGCCTCATGACAGTGAGACTTAGGCACCTGTTAGGAGTTACCATGGGAAGTCAATGTTGCTCGTTCAGCCTGTATCTCACAATTTCCTGTTCATAAGTCATCTACTTCTCTATGACTTAGGGGGAATACAGATTTTTCTTGGGACACCAGTACTCAAGGGAATTACCTGTAGTTAAACATCTGATTAATGGCTCATTAAGAATCAGCGACAGTGTTTATTCAGTCCCTGTTTGAGTGTGGTTTTGCAATTATGTGCTTTTGAGACTGCAGGTGTGTGTTATATTCATAACCCAAATGGAAATATGATGGAAATGCAGTTTACGCTCACTCAAGGGCTAGCTGTTCTGGACTATGAATATAAAACAGAAAAGCAAAAGGGCAATTAATAGTCTGCCCAGGAAGTATCCAGACACTCACTAGATTCTTTACAAACATATTAAGCACTAAATTTCTGTCCCAAATAATTTATGCTGAGTGGCAGAGCCTTCTATTCCCCTCATGCCACCTCTAGCACATGCTACAACAAGGCACAAGGCTTACTTGTAAAAGCAACATTCATCATCAGATTACTCGTGTAGTAACCACTGCATCCTGAAGGATCTGTGCTTCTCTAGGGGAACATCAGGGGAAGAGAGAGGAGAAAGAGAGACTGACAGCCCTTGGCTGGATCTATCTGCTAGTTTGTGGCCATATATTAAACCTCAGTAGTGGAGCTTTAATTCTGTTAAATGGTGATTCATTCCTTACACTCATCCCTTACCTGCCTCCAGAAGGACATAGGATTTGGCCACTCACTCCTGTATATGATGCACTTCTACCATTTTGTCCCTCAGCTCCAGAGCTGGGCAACAGCAACAGGTTACCAGTAATTTTAAAATATTAAATATTTTAAAATATGCAGCCATAATGCTCTAGTTTTGAAGGCGAAACAAGGGTTGGGGAGCAGGAGGAGAGATGAGAGATTGGTACCTGAGCAAATACTGAAACTCGAGAAGTTTCCCCATCCACTTCAGGTGGGGAAAAACCTCTTCTGAAACAGTTAACTTCTCTTCTCTGCAGCTGCTGCTCTAAGCACCAAGCCTTCTCAAAAGCTGCTTCCGTTTTCTAATTTATTTTATGCTGTTGTTTTTTTAAAAAGGTCGTTTCAGAATTCCTCTGAGTCCCATATATACCGTGCTACCACCTTGCAGAGGCTCCCAGTGGTACTGTACAACTAAATATTAGTCACAGGAGAACAGGAACAGATAGCCAGGCAGAAGCAAATCTAAAAGCAGTGAACCATCAAATGTGAGGAATGCAGGAGGAAGCTGACAGATGAAGGACTGTGCAGAGTCCCTAAATCCAAAGAGCATTTCTGAAAGGGCACTTCCTTTCACGAGAAGTACTTCTAATAGTTTCTCTCCACTGCAAAAGGGAAGGACTTATCTACTTGCCATCGCTGATTGCCTGGAGTAAAGTGCTTTACATTAGCCTAAAAGAACACAGTCAAGTGCTTCCAGATGGTGGGAGGCAGGAGGCAGGATGGCCATGGCCAGGCAGTGCCTGGTGTCTGTCCCCCACCTGCGGCAGGTGTGGGGCAGGCTGGGGGTGCAGCCTGGCCCTGGAGGCTCCCCAGGCAGCAGCTGCATCTTCCCCCGCTTTGCCTTCTCTTCCCCAGGCTGAACAAGCCCAGAAATGTGCTTTCTTCTTTTGGCTCGTGAGTGAGAGTAGCCTGAGAGAGACAATATGTATGGGTGTCCACAGCATGAGACGAGTTCCAGAGGAACCCCCCAGGCAGTGACCATACTGAAGACTCCACCACTTTGGGCTGAACGCTGCTTTAAGTTTTAGGAAGATGCTCAAACCCATTTAAAAATGTATTTAACGTTGGGAAATCCACCATGGTGTGTGGTAAGCTGTTGTTTATTGAAATCATTTTGCCTATTTTCTATTCTGAGCGTTTCTCAGCCCAGTAGCTGGGCTCGGATCATGCTGTGCCATTCTCCATGACATGTCTTCTGCTGCCTCAGTGTTAGTGCTTGTAAGACCCTTCCTTTCTCCTCTCAAAAAAACTAATGAGATGGAGCCACTCTTAGCCTATAAGCCAGGATTTCTAGAACACAAACCATTCTTGTAATTTTTTTTCAGAAGTATTTCTAAATTTGTGACATAATGTCTGAAAAGTGCTCTGTCTTTATTTCTCTGTATAGTGGTAATATCTGCATGAACTCATTCTTTTCCAGTTCACACATTCAAGGTTCCTGTTTAATTTTTCAGCCACTGCAGACAGCTCACATTGAGGTGTTTATCATTTCAAAAATACAGTCACCTCAGCCAGTGAGCATGACCTATTTTCTTGGTTCCTGGACCTCATATTTTCTGTCTTGTTCAAAGGACTCTGGTTGTTCATTGGATCCAGATCACTCTCAAAAACTGATTTATTATTTACTAATTTGGCATTTTTTCTGTCATCTGTGATTTTTGTCTTAGAATTTGGATATTTTCTTCTAGATCATCGATAATGATGCTCTACGACACTGAACCAAAAATAGATTGCTGGGCAACTGAAGAGAAGCAGCCACGCTGAACGTGGGTTCCCTGCTCCCAGTTACTAAAATACCTGTAAAAGTGAAAGCCATTTTGAAGGCACATTTAAAAAACTTTTGGAGACCCTCCAAAATAGAAAAAGGGAGACTTCTGCACTGTTGCCAGAAGAAACAAGCTTAAATCTGTTGTGGTTTGTTGGTTTGTTTTTTTGTTTGTTGTTTTTTTTTTAACAACCACTTTTTCATGAGAAAATACTTTTTAACCATGTCAGGGCTTTTAAGTTCTGAAGGATAAGGGGGACCCTTATCAGGGGTGTACCAGGGGACATACCAGGGGACCCATCCCATTATTGTCCTGTTAACTCTTTCCTCCTTCTGGCATACTTGCAGAATGTCAAGGTGAAAACTTTCCTTGTTAAAATGTCTCTCATCCTTTCAAATTCGTGGAGAGCCACTGTTTACTCTCAGCTGTCATTTCTAGCAAAATAAAGGAGAAAGTCTGGCAAAAAAAAAATTCCTCTCTCAACCTTCCATCATATTCTCTGTTTGAAGTTATATGCTCGATAAGTTCTAGCAATATGAAGCTTCAAAAAGCCATTTCCTTTGAGTTTGAACTAGAATAGTTTCCTATTATAATTTGAATACTGGTCAAGCTTTTCAATCTACTGCAGAAAGGCTTTCAAGGATGTGCCAAATGTTAAATGTTGTCATTACTTATTGTAATATTGTCAGCACATCTTTCCTTTTTTTGCAAAATAGATCAATACACAACGTTATTCCCCAACCCCAGAGAGCCACGACAAAGCAGCAATCCCAGAAGAGGCTTCAGGGCACCAGATTAGTGGTAAAAATATCAAACAACCTGCAATTATTAACTAGTCCTGCACTATAATGTCTTCTGCCACCTGGCCAGATTATTTGTGATGTAGTTCTAGGCAAGGCAAGCTTTGAAACAGCTTCAGAAGGAAGTAAGACTGAGAGAAGGATGTGTTCACACATTTGCTTGTAAGTATTTTATCTTTGCAGGGATGAAAAGCAGGCACAGAGAACCAAACTGTGAGCAGTCTTAGGAAAACCACATATTTAAATTTAGGTATACAGATACAAGATTCCTCATGGCTTCTCTAACTCTCTTTGCTATGGGGACTTGAGTTGCTCAGCCATTTGCAGTTTTCTTGTTGACAGACAGCTTCCTAATACATGAGATCTTTCTAAGATGGATACAGAGAAGGTCATATGCTTTTCCTCAGCTGTGTGATTAATAGTATTCAAGGCTTTAAAAAATATGTAGCAAGAGACAATAATTGTCAAGGTTTAGGTGTATGTCTAGTGAATTCATTGCTTCCTTCAGGAGACAATTTGCCATACCTCTGATGGAGTAAGACAGTATTGTAAACAAAAGGAACTGTAATGAATATAGCAGGAAAAGAAAGAGGGTTTTGTCCCCACTGCCACATAAAATATCTCCCTCTCTCCCCCCAATGTAGGATAGAATAATAAGTAAGAATACTTATCGATACTGTGTTTGAATTCTACCTATTAATAGCAGAAAATAGAATAATTTTGCAGGACTAAGACCTTTCTAAAAGCAGGAGAGGTTCAGTCTGAGAATTCACTAATAACATCATTAGAGTACAGTTCTCAGTCTCCAGCCTGTAGTCCCCCAGGGCAAAGACAACACTGCCCTCCGTGTCATCCTCAAGTTGTTGAAGGCTCGTTTGCTCCATGGTCAGGGGAGTCTGTCCCTGGGAAACCCTTCTCCATTTGTTTCATCTAAAAGCCTTCACCAGGAACCCGAGGTCTCATCTTTGTCACAACGCACAGAGCAGACCTGCCCTTCATTTCAGGGTTTAAAGCCAAAAAGATGCAACCAGTGCTCTAATTAGCAGCTCTGCCGACTTCTTCTGGACTGCGAAGGATTGAGGAATCACAGCCAACCTTTGATTTAAAATCAAGAGAGTTACAGCCTGGTCTTGCTTTGAGAAGCAGTGATTTGCGCACTCCGGGACTCATTAGGGAGGAAGCTTTTACTGCCATACATATACTTTGTTAAAAGGCTGAACATTTTAATAGATGAGACGTTACACCCAGATGTTCAATTCTACCCCTTCTCTCTCCGTGCCCTCTGGAGATCTGTGGGGATGGGGCTGCAGTGCCTCTGCTGCACCATTTCCCTGGTTCATTCAAGGGGGTTTTGCACAGGGAAAAGCTGATGCTGCAGTGAAGGTTACTTTGCTGGTTATACAAGGGCTTGGGGTGGGGATTTTTTGGACTCCTCTGTTACCAAGGCTCTTCAAAAATCCACAGTAGGACCAATTTAGCCCAACCCTACCGAGTGCCTTGCAGCGTCTGTGAGAGCAATTAAGCAGCACTATTCCCTAAGCTGTCTTCTCCTCAATTATGTCGGCAAACAAAGAGGCGTGACTGGGTAAGACCCTCTCTATTAAACAAACCAGCCCTACTTATTTTTGCTTTGATCAGGGGAATGAAGTCAGCAGGGAACAGGGAAGGCAAAGCAGCACGTTCTCTCCTGAACTTCTGAAGTTTACAAATAAAAAATAAAAAGAGAGAAAGAAAATAATGATGTTATGAAACTGGAAACTTAACCCATCCTTTCTGCAGAGCACCAGGTACAACAAGAAGGGCAATGGGACCTCAGGTTCCTGAGACTGGAAACTGAGGGGCTGTTATAGCTACCTTAAAAAAAAAATCAAGGAAAAATTTCCATTGGAAATCTATCTTTCAAAATCCCTTCTTTTTTCAGAGGAGCTTATAAAAGGATGATATATGTTTTGTGTCCCTTTCTGTTTCAGATGTGGCAAGAGATACCATTAATTGCTGTGCCTCTGCCTCATCTCTTGAGAAAGTAAATAAAACCCAAGGAATTATGATACCTTGAACTATGCTATTATTTTTATCAGTATAGTTAGTCTGCTGGATATGAAATAAGAATGTATTCCATAAACTAACAGTATATTTTCTTTCTTTCAGATTTCAATAGCTGCCACTTTGTTTGGGTTAGGTTTCTTTAACTGGACTTTTTTTGGGTGAAGGTTTTTGACCAAGCTTTTGTGTTGAGACACAATAAACGTTGTCCCACATCACAGACCCCCTGTCACCTCTGCAGTCTCAGCTGGAAAAGCCAGCTTTGCATTTCTCAGCTAATGAAACATTCAGCAGTGTCTGGGCAGGGAGGGTTACTATCAAACTCTTCCTACTGCGAGGTAAAGTGTATCACAGTGTTTCTTAAGTATGTGTTACCTATTTTGACATCACTCTTCAAACATTCTTGGTCTTGCTTGTAACAGCCTAGAAGAGGAGAGCTGTGCCAATTCCTCAGGGTCTCTAGGAAGCAGCTTTGAGACTTACAGTAGCTCCAGCAAAGCTGCACCACATGGGAAATCTGCACATATCACTTGGCCAATTCCTCAGCAATATCTCCAGGATGTGTGAGCAGGGGCCTTGTTCAAGGGATTCTTTTTTATGCATTAATTTAGTGTTTGCAACAGCAATGGACGCAGAACAATAGAAACAGAAGCCACTTCCTCATCCACAGACCTGTGTCTTGAAGCATGAGAGCTACTGATGGCTGGGGAGAGCAAGAGCAAGATGAGATTAGAGTCTTTATGTAAAAACTTTCTCGACCATTAGTTCATTTTAATCTCTTATTTATTGCTGCTTGCATCTGCTTATAAATTAAGACAGTAAGTTGTCTGGAGCTCTTAATAGCACATTTCACTGCTGCTTTGAAAGATCATCTGTACAGTCAACAAAATAATATTAATGGGTCATTACTCCAGTAAAGCAAACCACAGAATGATAACAGCAGTATAATGGTGATAATGAACTCTTGGAACTTCTCTAGTGCCTGGTATTAAAACACTTTCCAAATGAGATCAGTATTTTTACCCCATTTTACACCTGGAGAAACTGAGAGAAGGAGCAATATCTGGAGTGTTTGAAAGTAACACAAGCAGATGCTTGAAGCTCAGAAAGTGAAATTGATATTTCTTACAGGCTATACTCTAGAGTTTTAATTTTCACTTACTGTCACTTTCTCTCTTTGAGTCTGAGCCTCTGCCAGCTCAGGGGAAAGCTTTTCTGAAGGAGGGGGAAAGGCTGTGGCTGCCCATTGTCACCTTTATGTCACCCCCTTTTGCTGTAGAGTTTCAGCTCTCTAGAGGTACCCTTCATCCCTAGAAGACCTCATTTCCTAAAGTTATGCTGTGTATGCTACTGGTTCTTCTAGGGCTTGCCTGAATGGAGATATATGGGAACACTAATATAAAAATCCTCTGTGAACTTGCTTAGAATCAAAGTAGCCTGAAGTGATTTAAGCTAAACTAATGAAGGCCTGACTGAGCCTCTCTGCACAAAGCTTTTGGTGCCATTTTAATCATCCACTTTATCATACCCTTAATTTGGATCAACTGCATTACCGACAAACCCTCTCAAAATAAAGGAGAAACAAGAAAGGATAATGGGATGTGGGTAACTATCAGTAAGTATTTTCATAGTAACTACTCTACAAAACCCAAATCTTATAGTTCTGACTAGGGAAGACAAGAGGACTCTGCATCAGAGACTTATGAAAAATGAAACCAGGATTTTAGTAGTTCAGAAATGCACCAGAATCTCGTCTGAGTCCTTAATTCTGAGGAAGAACTGAAGAGGGAGTGATTCAATGCAAGCACTGCATTAGCATAGGAGACTTGTACTTGGTCAGAGTGCTGAGGGAAGAGGATGTAGGAACACAACATTGAGAAAAATAGATTTCCAATAGAGTTGCCCACCAGATTTGTCACCACTCTCTTGGTGCACGTGCAAACTTTGCAGTATCTAGTTGAGATCCTAAAACCCTGGGGTTGCTGTGCTGCAGTGTAAAATTGTGTTACATGTACTTTTGACCATCAGTTCTGTAACTGCTATTAATTTGAGAAGTCTGCACTTGCAAACATTAGTCTGAGAATTACTTTTTGGGCAAATATTTGGGATGCCCACCTTCCACTGAAAAACATCTCTGACCCTTATGACTGGAGAGAAGCACCTGAAAATGTGACTCCCCAAAGACCAAACATACAAGACAAATAAACTCAGATTTAACCCTTTGCTTTTGGTCTTTTCTCAATTTCCCATGAATTTCAGGCCAGCCTCAGCATGGTTATTCAGGCCCCAGTTCTTCTTTTCTAGTGCCAGAGGATGAGGTCCAATAGCACATTCCCAGAAGTGAGCCCACCAGCCTTCCTCTCCCAGAAGGAGGGAACTGAGCTTGCAGCAACCATACTTAAAATACTTTAAAAGACAGGTTTTTCTGCTAATCTGCTCCATTTGAACAGTCAGTGGTGGAAGGAGACCAATGCCTTGGAAAAATACTTCAATTTCTTCCAGCTTTGGAACCTAGGCATCATTTTTGATCTGCCCTGTATACTCTCACTAGATCAATGTATCATCACAGCAGTTCCCTCTGCTGAAACAGGGTCATCCTTCTCCCTGCACAGCTAAGTGTCTCATCATCTTATACCACAGATCAACTCTAATTTTCTTCTCTCTAACACAGAAAACTGCCATTTTGCCCTGCTTGTATCCTCTGAGAACAACACTGTAAATAGAATTTTCTTACCTTCCCTTCAGACTATGTTTTTCCGCTCTACACAGCCCTTCTCTCACCTCTCTTCAGCAGCCACATCAAACCTAAGCTGTTTAGTCTGTATTTTCAAGGCGCTTCACAACTTATATCTGCCTTAGCCATCGTTTTTCACTGAATTTCAAGAGATCAACTCTCACCTTCAATCAGCCCCAGTGCCAGATGGAAGCAGCCCCAAATCCTTCCCCCACCCTGCTGAATACAGCTAACTAACATGAAAACAGCAACTCCTCCCTTCTGTGCCAGAGACTGTGGCAGATGGCACCACCCTGTTTATTACAGGATAATCCTTTTTGAAAAGAAGATAAGAAAAAAGAAATACACAGAAAGTTTAATGAGGACTTTGAAATGGAGTTCCTGCACATTTACACACACTGGAAGTCATCCCTGAGGTCGCCAAGTGCAGTCCCTGCTATCATATGCACTACATTGTATTATCTCTCCATAAACTTACTGAGCTGTGGCTTGAAAGTAGTTTGGATTCTGTTCATTGCCGTTACCTCCAAAAAGCTTTGCAGCCTCCCTGTCTTAACGGCTGGAAAACTTATTTTGATTTCCACTGGGTTTTTATTGTTCTCCAGTGCAAAGAGTCCTTTCTCCTCCCTTAAGTTTTTACAGGCAGAAATGATAACCCTGCTAAGCCTTTATTTTGCTGTGATCAACAAGCCATGCTCCTTTAACTTTCTCTTGTAAATCAGGCTCTCCATTCTCCTGATCCCTGTAATACCTCCATCTGCATGTGTCCCTGTTTTAATTCACATTTTTTAGAATGGATATTCCACAAATGGCTATATCAAGCAGGGACACTAAAAGCTCCTCATCTATACAGCCAATACTTTTCCTGATGTAATCTATGTCCTTTTCACAACTTATCACAAAGTGGACATAAAAATTTTGTCCAAAGATTTTGGTTCTGTAGAGCTGATGTCAGACTAAAAGGCCTGTACACACTTCTCTCCCAATTTCTCTCCCTTTCTTAAATACAGACACTGTGTTTGCTATTCTTCAGTCACACAGTGCCACCCTTGAGTTGATAGATTTATTAAAAACTCATACTACCAGATTTGCAATTTCACACATCAATTCTTCCAGAACTTTAGGAGCAAAGTTTCCACTCCACAACTCCCCATTCCCTGCAACTTGTGGTATGGGAGAGTTTTAGCTTTTATTCCACTTGTGTTGAGGTAAACTCTGTTCCCACACACTCCTTCCCGTTAGCCACTACACTTTGACCCCTGTGCAAACTGGTTACCTTGAATTTCTGCATCCACACGTTGAGATATGATCCCCAATAAAACAATTGATGGTTCTACGCCTACAGTGAAAGTAGAATATTGGATTTGTGCTGAAATGTTGAGAAACACATAGGATATATTATGCATTTCAGAAACTTAACAGGGGTATTAAGATGAACAAGTATGTTTTAAAAATCCTGTGTAATGCTTGAGGTGGAATAAGCATCATGTATTGACTGGGCCATAAAAACAAAATCTCTCCCAGGATTTGAGTGCATTTCTGCAATAAAGTGAACAATACTTGCAACAACCACAGCCCCAATAATTGCCTGGGGACCTCATGAGAAACTGAAGCCCAAAAAATGAAGGAAAGAGGGAATAGCACAAAAAAAAAAAAAAAAAAAAAAAAAGAAAGACAAAACCAAATATTCCAAGACACCTGAACAGTTATTTCACTGCTAAAAAAAAAGCCATGTGCTTTCCTTAGGAAAAGCATCCTAACACTCTTCCTTTCCACAAAATCAATGGAGAGCACCAGAGGAGTCCATTAGCATCACAGTCAGCTGCTGAGCTATGGATCTGCTCTCTGATATCCATGGGAGCCCTCAAATTCTCCTCTTTAAGTCTCTCTGACATGGAAAGGGGGCCCACAGCTGGAACACTCCAGGCTCCCCCCAGATAAGGCTTAACTCAAGCTCAGGAGCCGGTGAAATCACTGGGCTCTGGGGCTGTGGGATGCCTGCTCTGCTGTGTGTGTTGGTGACAGTCCTGGGAGGCAGCTGGCACTCAGGGCGACACAAGCAGACACAAGGAAAGGGCAGTGGCAATGAAGCATTTAAAATGCAAGTGGTGTGAGCATGTGGGGTACTAAGAGGATCACTGCAGCTTCTTGTTATTTCTCCCTGGGTAAATCGCTCCATAACCTAACACCCGGTTAGGGGCAAAACACGGATTGCATCTTTTCCTTGCCTCTCCTTGAAGGCATAAATACATGAAGCTAAGGGGGCCCAGCAGGTCCCAGTGGCAGGCAGGAGAAGCAGCCGGTCCTGGACCAGGCTGCCCTGCTGCTGCTAAGCAACGTGCAGGCACAGCCCGCAGCCTGTGTTGGGAAACCAATCAAGGAAGTATCGCGCTCCCCTTACATTAAATGTCAGTTTACAAATGGAAGTGACAGATCACAAACCATTCCCCTCTGTAGCGATGTGGTCTCATCATGAACCCATCTCCCCGTGCTCGGCTGGTGCAAGGCGATTCCACCTCTGCTAAATGACTCCCAGAGTCTCCAAAGTACAATTTTGTTTTATAGTCGCTGTCAAACCAAAACGTTTCATGTTAATGTCTTACAACCTTCTCCACTGTCTGCTTTGCTCCTATTTGATATTTATTCCTCTGTCAAACGTGCATTTATTTGCTGACATTTTTATTAAATTAGACTGCAATAAATCTGTCTGCATTTATGTTTATATCCCTTCATGCAAAGGACCCCGAAGTAAGTTCCATACATTAAGTGCATGGCCAAATGCTCATAAGCATTTTGCAGAGGGTAAATAAAGTCAAAGTACTGGTAATCAAAAATGATAAGGACTCAATCTGGCCAGGCTGGGAGGGGACCAGTGGAAGCAGTGTTTTTGGTGAAGAGGGCAATCTTCTCTCTTCTCGGGAGGGAGGGAAGATTCTGGGAACAGCCCCACTTCCAGATTGTGAAAATTCACACTTTTTATTTTCTTTTAGACAGGATAGAGAATTTCTTGAGCCCCAGTGTTAGCAGGTTTTTTACAGAGTGAAAAAGAGCTTTTAAACATTGCAAGTTGCAAAATGTTGCCGTAAGATACATTATAAATGAAATTCCAGCATGCAGTTAGTGGTCAAATGACCCCCAGCTCTTAACAAAGCATTTAAAAACCTCCTTAGCTCACCAAGCTCTGTGTAAAAGTGAGTTTGTGCACGGTAAAAAAGTTGTGCACGGTAGAAGTGAGGGATGGGGGATGGGATTTTCTTGATGTCACCCATTAAGCCGTCACCAGTCAGGACTAAAGACCAGACCAGCTAAACGCTGTCTGGAAAAACGGGATCAGATGAGCTGCCTCACATTTGTGTCATTTGAAGCTTCTCCCCAAAACTTCCATGCAAAAGACTGTTGTTGTGTGAAGTACCTTTTCATCATAGTTGCAACAGGGAGAAGAGCAAGTTAAGAATTCACCACAGCAAGGTCACTCAAGGTTGAGCCTTTTCCTCAGCTCTCTCCTGCTGTCCCTTGTATCGGTTGTGCCTGATATTATGCAGCACACGTGTCCTGCAATTCCTGGGCATCACAGGGCAGTGCTAAAGAGGGTCCTCACGCCTTATTTCTCCCTCCGTGCCATTCACGCCAAACTTGATAAAAGGAATGCAGAGGAATTCACAGCAGCTCCTCCAACTTCGGAGGACTCTGAACACAGGAAATTTTTTGCTAAATTACAATGTCTTGGAATTGGCAACAGCACACTGATTATGTCTCATTGTGACTGTGATGTCCTTGGTGATGGAGCTGGGAGACCGCAAAGTGAATATAATGCTCCTATATGTGACTCTAATGACTGATGATGCTCTGCTGTGGGTAGCAATTTTGAAATAACTGAGAATGACGACAAAGAATATTGCCTTTGTCTTTTTGCTTCAGAAGAATTTTACGTGTAACTAAGGAGTACAACACAGCATTGCCAGCCACACACGCTGCTAATAGGGATATTTGCAGACCCATCAAGCAGTTTGTGCTAATCTGCCCCATATAGAGTCCTGCAGGGCAGGCTGAGCATACAAAACAGAGAAAGGTGGGTCCTCGCTCCTAGGCAGGATCTTTTCACATGCAGGATGAAATCTCAGGACACAGGGAGAGCCAACAAATGCTGCAGACCACAAGATCAAATTAATAAATTAAATTAAGTGTAGCATTTTTTAAATTGGGCACCAGATGCTTTCCTCACTCTGGTTGCTTCCTGTCATTCTGATAGCTCAGAGGAACCGTCTCACTGAATAAAACAAGTGCTGATCCCGCAGAGGGATGAATTGAATGCTTTGGTGACATGCAGAGAATGCAGTTATGTTGTCTCCAAGGCCTGACCTAGTATTGCTGTTTGCCAACCCTTTGTGCCACAGAGAGTGCCAATGTGCTCAGGAGTGCATCTTGTGCTTCATGACCCTACTCAGAGTCAGCATATGCACAGGGGACACACAAAGAGTGTCCCACATTAGACAGGGATGACGGAGTTTCACTCCTGCCTTAACTACCATCTGACAGAGCATGAAGGACTTCGGTACAGACAAATGTCACTGTTAGTCAAATGGAAAACACCGTGTGTCAGCAGTCATCATGTGGATGGGAGAGGTGAAGAACAACTCACAGAGGGAAACAGAGGAAGGCTGAATGCAGATCCCACTGCCTGGGTATTCTGTGGGAAACTCCAGATCTCTGAGCCTCACCCAGGAACTTGTGTCCACCCCAGCTCTCTACAAGGAGACCCACAGGCCTTAGCCATCCCTAGCCAGAGCAGTCTGCAGATCCAACCTGGCTGAGGGACCACAGAGCACTGTGGGAGGCTGCACCAAATGCACTGACCATCACACATGAGCTGGCTGCTTTAATATTTACACACAGTCTGAACAAGCTAATTTAAACTTGTGCAGGTCAGTCTCCAGAGATTGAAGACTGACATAAGAGGGGCACAGAAATCTATTTCTGGTCTGCCAGAACAGCAGGTCCTGAGAAGTCCAAGTGCTGTGCTGGCAGAACTTTACTGTTTGCCTTTGAGGGATGGGAAAATCAGAAAAGAAGAGGTCGGCTAACTTCAAGATAACACAGCTGATATGGAGGAGTGTCACCATGAAGCCTTTGCTTTGATAGTCATTAGGGTTCCTGGAGACACTGGACTGAGCAAATTTTGTTTAATCTATTCTGAAGGATTTTAAATTTGAGATATTGTTGGGAAAATGAGCTCCTCACTCAACCCCCTGTGCAGACTTGATTTGCCATGGTGGCCTTTCTGTTCCACAGTCACAGTTTATTTATCTTCCCGCCCCCCATTATTGCAGGAGCCAATGGAGAACAGAAATGTCACTACAGGTCTAAGTAGACCTGTGTGAAAATCTTTCTCTGTGAAGAGAGCAAGACAGTGCCCACAGTATTTAATCTCATCCTGCTTGTGAGCTCACAGAGGAAATGATGCAGAGAAGGTGATGTTTTCCTCACACCTCAGGAACAATTTAGGTGAGGCACATAAATCTGTGTCCTGTTCCACTCAACAACAATCCAGAGGGTCTTTTTGAACCAGAAGAGACTGATCACACCTAAAGGTTGTTCCAATTAGCTACTAAGGCAGAATATGAGTTTTCTGTGCACCATAAGCCTGTCTCTTTGCCCCTGCCTTGTATTTCCTTCTAAATGGAAACCATTCCAAAGCACAGTTGATGTACCCTTAGCACATCCCATAGTATTGCAGTTTTCTGGGCAAAATCCATTCCTTGTATGGGGCAGAGGCCCATACAAGTGCCCAAGACCCAGTTCCACCTCAGTCTGGAGGACTGGACTTTTCACAACTCTAAATGGCGATGACAGCTCTGGCGGTCAAGCTCTGAGGAATCTAGCTGAGGCAAATTAAAAAGTTAGTGCTCCTGGCTCCACTCTCCCCAGAACAATTAGAGGCAAACGTGTGCCTGCATTTCAATGCCTTCAGCGTGGAGGTTGGCATATCAATGTGAGCCCACCCTCAGCCAAAGCACTGAACTGGTGCTGAAGGGGCAGCACGAGTCTGGCTCCTGGCAGTAACCAGGGACAGATCTCTGCTAGCCCCATCCCTCAAGCCCATCTCTTCATGCTTTCAGCCTCCTGTCATCCTCCCAGCACCCAGCCTATTCGTATTCATGTTGTTTGATGCTTCTGCAGGATTTCTTGACCCCCTTTGAGAGGGTTTTGGTGCTGGTGCAAATGGTGGGCTCGGCGCCGTTGTGGTTTCAGGTGCCTCCCAACCAGCAGCTGCAGCCTCCCACCTGCAGAAAATGAGCCAGGACACATAGCAGCAGTGTGTGGGAGTCTGTGTGTGTGCCTGCAAACCATCACACAGGGAAGCCCAGCCAGAGGGATGATTTTTTGTGTGGAAGTTTGCATCTACCAAAGTGAATGGCTGTCCCAGCTTCTCCTTACTCAGACCTGCTTTGGTGTTCCAAGTGAGTGAGTTTTTCCTCCCTTCCTGTAGCTGAACATTGCTTTTCCTCAAAAACACTGGGGAACAATTAGAGCAATGAGAAAATGGTAAAAATAACACAAACCCATCACATTCCTCGTGACACTGACAGCCAGAATGCTGTGTAGTATGACAGAGAGCAGAAACATTAACGCATTTAAAACTCCAACAGGTGAGCACGATCTGTACTTTAAAGCACTAATAACCACACTCTCTTTGCTAGAAATATTTTTAGGAAGCTGGAACACCTTCTGTGAGCACATTGAACAGTAGTTGATAATTTGGCACTTGGGATGACAGTCACTGTTGAGCTGGTTTTGGCTGGAGTAGAGTTAATTTTCTTCATAGTAGTTGGTATGGGCCTGTGCTTTGGATTTGTACTGAGAACAATGTTGATAATTCAGGTTTGTTTTAGTTGTTGCCATGCAGGACTTACACAGAGTCAAGGCCTTTTGTGCTCCTCACCCCACTGATGAGGAGGCTGGGGGTGCACAAGGAGCTGGGAGGGGACAGAGCTGGAACAGCTGAGCCCGAGTGACCCAGGCCATGTCCTGCTTAGCATTCAAAGCCAAGGGAACAGGAAGGAATGAGGGGACTTTTGGAGTGATAGCATTTGTCTTCCTAAGTCCCCTTTATGTGTGATGGAGCCTGGCTTTCCTGGGGATAGCTGAACACCTGCCTGCCCATGGGAAGTGCTGAAAGGATTCCCTGTTTTGCTTTGCTTCTGTGTGTGGCTTTTGCTTTGCCTATTAAACTGTCTTTATCTCAACCCGTGAGTTTCCTCTCTTTCACCCTTCTGATTCTCTCCCCCCTCCTACTGCAGGGGTGAGCAAGCAGGACTGAGTTGCCAGCTGGGGTTAAACCACGACAACAGTATAAAATATTTTTTATACTGTTTCACTTGTGGCAGCACTGCAGTACAAAAACATTCAAACATTGCTAGGTTAAAATATCTGTTTTCCCAATGGTAATTAGTACGAGAAAATCAGGCTAAACATATTAATTTGAGTTGGCTTTTTCATTCTCTTCCTGTAGTTTTACACTTCACAGTTGCAATAATTGTAGCCCTTATGAACAATTATGTAAAATTATGTAAAATGCAATATGATCAAGGTGTTAGACTATTATTATCCCAGCTGTAAGTGCATGAATCATTACTACAGAGTACCTAAAACCCTCAGAATTTTCTGTCAGTTTGAGTTTAGGGGACTTTTTTTGTCATTTGGATGTTGATGACAATTAAATCATACCTTGATAAATATAAAAGGAAAAAATCCAGCATAGTTATTAGGAGTCCTCATTAGAAAACAAAACAGTGGGTTTCATGTTTTGTCACTTAGTTTACTCTCTGGCTTATAACTTAGCTGGAGAGCCCTTTCTGAAGCAGGAATCCAGGCAGGGCCGGGACAGATGTGAGCGGAGTCTTTGGGGATCAACCTGGTGGGGAGAAAATATTTGGCAGGCTGGCTTGACTTGATGTTTATTGAGTGGCCTGTTGAATGCACGACAGTTACAGAGAGCTCACACATGATAGAAGGATCCTGGAGGACTTTAGATATGAATGAAGACAGAAATTTCCCTCTGTTGAGCCTGTTGCTCTGTACCTTGGGGTGCAACAATGCAGGTTTTCTCTTGGGCATAAAAATAGAAATTATTTCTTAACTATATTTTTATTATGTGTGTGTGTCTAAAAAACCCCATAATTTAAAGATGAGTCTCATTTTTTTAGAAAGGTCAACAAACATTATATTAATGCAAAGCTTCATCCTAGTCCTTCAGCCTGACCTCGAAATCAATGGGACCATAGACAGATGAGGATAGACAGATCCCAGGATGTGTATTAATTTTCCTCTGTGCTGAAGGATAGCTATTCCCACTGATTTTCAAGGAGTTAAATTAGTATGCTGGGGGAAAGAACACCATGACCCATTTCTTTCCTTTCTGTTTCCTATAGATGTGTATGATGATTTGAATGTAAGACAAAACTCTGGAGATTGCTCAGGAAATTTTCATATAATCCACTCTCTCCTGAAGCTTACAAGAATCATGAAGATCATATTACAGTGTTACAGAAAATAACAGAGCCTTGAAATTAGGTGAAAAATTCATAGAAAGAAATGTGGCTGAGCCAGGTTCTATGGAAATTATGTACCATTTGCTCTTTTTTTCTGAAAAGAGGAGGAAACAGAACAGAGATAAACCACTAACAAATACAGGAAGAAGCATCTAGTGCATTGAAAGTTGAATAACCACTAGGAATTGGTCAAAAGAATAAGACAATTATTTATATACAGGTCCAGAATAGAGAAATTTTTGCCTTGGATGGTAAAGCTAGTGAGCTAGATTCATCTTGCAGCCCATTGCTCCTATAGCCCATCCCTCTTCTTCCTCCTGATCAGACCTGCAGTAATACATACTGATTTCCTGACACTACACATCCATCCAACACCTGTGTCACAGAAACTGGACAATTACTTCATTTAGGAAGAAGAAACTGGACCCAAAATAGCAACAGATTAAATATTTATCTTACCTGTCAGGGTGGTGAGACCCTGCACAGGTTGCCCAGAGACACTCTGGCTTCTCCACCCCTGGAAGTGTTCAACATCATGTTGGACAGGGCTTGGAGCAACCTGGGATAGTGGAAAGTGTCTCTGCCCACGGCAGGGAGATTGGAACAAGATAATTTTTAAGATCCCTTCCAATCTAAACTATTTTGTGATTCCATGAAGTGGCAAAGAGGGAAAAGAGACAATGATTCCTCAAGGAAAAGACACCATAAATGTTCCCCTTCTCTAGGTCAAAATACAACAGTCACTCCCTAACAAATTGTTACGGAGAGCTGGGGCTTTTAAGGAAATTACAGGGAAAAGCTAATGCCTCCTTCCCATTCACAGAATCACAGGCCCTGCCACTGAGCCTTTCAATGACAAACAGGTGCTGACAGCAGGACCCAAATAATTCTCTAAGCTAAAGGGAGAGCACCCAATATCTTCATTTGGAGCAGAAAGCCATCTCCTGTTTAGGTTATCGCCTACAGGGAACAGCAATAAGACTGTTTGTATCTGGAGCTGGGCTGCAGATGCCCAAGTTTGCAGTAATTATGTAACTGGCAAAGCCAAGCCAGTTAAACTTTAGATCAGCATTAAAAAATGCAAGAGAAAACTATCTACGTAATTGTCTGGAAAAAACTATGCCCTCCATTAGAAAGAATGAGACAATATTAATTGTCGCTCAATAACAAAAGATTGTTGTGTAAGAGCCTTGCTGTGCTTTATTTTTTCCTTAAAAAGGAGAAAAAAATATACAAAATAAAGAAAAGTGTGCAAGGAGAGAAGCTGATATAACTAGAAGTGAAATGTTAATGTTATTTCATTAAATGATTTGTGGAGAATGAGATAAGAGATCGACATTCTCAGAGAATAATTTCTTTAAATACCTTGTGCTCAAGATTCCCCTCTAGGCGACTTTTCATCTTTCTTCATTAAAAAAATAGCATTAAATTTTATTAAAGAGTCCTAATTAAGCTGGTAACTTGCTTCAAAGAGCATCCAGGCTTGGGGGGATACGTTAAACGTTAACAGTGATGGGAAGATTCGCCCGCAAAGCTGATTTTAAAAACAGTGTCTTTCTGACTGGTACAATTTGGCTTGGACACCCTTAAGGCATTCTCCCAGACCCAACTGATACTTATTTTGGGAAGCAGCACATAAATTCTTGGCTTTAAGGTCAAGTAGGTGGCAAAGCTGACTGTAACAAATGCAAACTTTTCCTGATAGCTTTGGAAGATGTCAAAAAACAATTTCTAAAATTAGCATTGTTCTTGGATACCAAATTGATCTGATTTGAGGGCGGCACCACACACACCTGAAGCAAACCCTGTGAATTTAGCTTGCCTTGCTGTTTAAGCGTAATTTGCAATAAACACATCAGCTCAAAAATAAACATACAGTGTTGAATGGAGACAGGTCAGATGAAGAAAGATGTCTGTCCCATCTGCTTTAATTCTCATGGTCAAAACCAATAGGAAAGTAAACACACTATGTTGTTTTCTGAGTAATACTCACAGTATGAAGTTAGGAGAAAAAAAAAAAGACAGATATGACCAATGACCCTCATAGCCTGGTACATGGAAAAGGGACTGAATGGGTGCAGGGTGCTCCTGAACATGGCAGCAACCCCTGGGAGAGGGGAGAAGTTTTCTAGTGACAGGAGCAAAGCTGCAGAACATCTAACACTGATGAGGGTGGAAAACTGCCTTCGGATTGTTCATGGCATGAACTGACTTCATGGCCTGGCCAAATGCTCTTTTGCTGATGCCTGCCTGCGGGAAAGGGATGAGCGACACTCCACCTTCATCACTTTATGTTCTGGGGAGGAAGAGCAAGATATAAACACAAATATCGCAAACCCATTCAGAAGATTTAGTAAGCTACGGTCTGAACTCTATGGGAAACCTGAGAGAAAAAATGGAAGGGGAAAAATTCAGAGAAAACCACTTGCTATGAATCTTGTACAATGACAATAGATAAACAGGACAGGGAGAAAAAACTGCAGTGCTCCCAGGTCCCTGATGATGCCCAGGGGAGAAAGAGAATGGGAAGAGAAGTGAAGGACAGGTCTTTCACCTGAGAAAACCACCTTAAATCCAGACTTCTCCTACCCTCTGTTGTTCCTGTGGCAGATGTCTCTGAACGATGCTGCACAAGGAGACTATTTATGCAGCCATACAAATGTCACATTCATATTTAGACATTGATATAGTTCTTTGATTTACATTCACATCCTGCATTTCCTTCAATTCTAATCGAATGCTAATTTCACATTCATTCTTCATAGCCAGGTTTAGACAAGGCACCCAGTGGTGCATACTTAGGAGGGTTTATTATTATTATTTATTTTTTATCAGAGTATGTCATTCCCAGGTAAAGGATGTGCTGCCTGCAATGTAATTATGTATGCTGGATAAGGCTTGCATTGACTGGGAGGCACACAAGTCAATTGCATATTGTATTGCGTATTATTTTATATTTATTATTTGCTGTCAAAGTGGTTTGAAAACCAATTCCTATGAGCTGTGTGTACTTTACTATAAATAGGGGGGCTCCTGGAGAAGGTACAGGGATCAGGATAAATTTAATTTGACAATTCTGTCAGAGGTAACCTCCACTTCTTTCCAATCTGCCATTTGCAACAAACAAGCCAAACTGGTGTTGAATGCAGAGAAAAAGAGCTGGAGGGACTCAGTAGTAAATATCACAGTGGGAAGATACAGGAAGGCTTGCTTCAGGAGGTCAGTAAGGTGCACAGCAAGACTACATTTTCCTAAGAAAAAGATTAATAGCACCCCTGAGATAATGCTTCCTCTTTTTCAACTCTTTTTTTTCCCTCTGTTTAATTCCTTTAATACAGGAGTAAGGTTTAAAATTATACTTTTCACCCTTTTCGAATGAGACAGCACATCTCACAAGGGAAAAATCAATTTTAAGTGGGAATTGTGTATATCTCAACATTTATATACAATAATTCTCCCTTCCTCCCCATTGTAGACATCTCCACCAGTGACAAATAACGGAGCCAATTTGCAGTGGGTGCCATGTGATAGCAGCTCTGCCTATTCCGCCCCAAGGCTGGCTGAGCAAATTTACCTCATCCCAGGTAACAGAAGGCTGCTGAGAAGTTCTTATCAGTCCAGGATGTACAGGGGCTTATAAGTGGAAGGAGAGAAGAACAACATTCCCTGGAAGTGGTCTAAAACGTTTTACTAGTGCAATTACGGCTGATGTTACGGCTTTTCACATTATGTTACTTCTTTTCCTGGGGACTTCTCACTCCCCTCACAGGGAGCTGGCACTACCATCCAAGTGGCTGTGGGCTGCACCAGAGCCTCTGCACTGAGCCTGATGGATCTGAGCTGATCAGCAACCACGGAGGACTTGCTTCTTCAGCTTCACTTCCTCACCCTTCCATGCTTATACATGTACATTTTTTAAATGGAAAAAAAAAATCGAACAGGTATTTAAAAGTTAGATGCCATAAGCACACATGCTCTGGATGGAGAAGGCAGGAGATTGTATTTGATGGGGACTTAAAAGCCCAGGAACACCCTTTTATCTTCTCCTTCTTCAGAATTGTTCCTGCTACAGCTCGTCTATCCTGGTTCAGAGACTGACAGGGACTAGGACATACCCTGTGTGAAAGCATAGCTTCTGGCAGGGGGTGGCTGGAGGAAAAAGCAATTATATTTTATGGTCTATCTTCCCCTCTGCTTTCGTTTCATTATCCTATAAACCTTCACAGGGAATAATCAAGAGAGGTTCACTGGTTGTACTGCAAGTTTACCGAGGTCAAAGCTGCTTGAACTTGCAACTTTACCTTAACTATCCTGTCAAGACAACACATTGACCTGCTCTCCAAATTGATCACATAAATCTTGAACACAGCTGTTAATCACACTCCTTATTCCAGCTTATCTTTCATCAAAGATAAAACATAGTTGCTTAGCTGTTTATCATAGTGTTGGCATGGTATTACCTGCCTTGAAACTTCAAACTCCCCTTGCTCAGAGATGTGACAATTAATAGGAATCAGAACCACATTTTTATATATAAAGTAGGATTTTACTGAAGAGACTCTCTGAGCAGAAGAAAAAAAAAGCACTATTATGCACAGATCTCTTGTCAGCAGTTGCTTGTTACATCCTCTGTTTTAGGTAATGCTTTTATTGAATGATCAGGACTCAATTTCTAGAGACATGAACAATTACAAGTTATCTCCATTTCTCATTTCTTGGGAATCCTCTGCATTAAACCCGAGTTGACTACCCAAAATCCTTCAAAGCTTTTGTCTGTAAAAGGGAGGAAAAGGGAATTTAAGAATTAAAAAACAGCCACTTTTTCTAGCCACAGTAATAGATGTCCTTTTAATGCTCCCATGAGACTTAACAACAAAAAAAAATCGCTTTTGTGAAGGACATGGTCACAGAAGAAAATGAAAATTATGTGGACCTTCAGTGCCTAGGGAACGAAACACAATATTAAAGAAGTAGGCATCTGCCTCACATGGTGAAATGTGTTTTATATTTATCAGCTTCTGCCTTTTGTTGGCCTCAAAGGATGAACCCACCATTAACCTCAAGAAGTCTCTTTTAATTCTGGTGAGGTCCCGACATGGCTCCTGGATGCTTTCATGATGATCCTTAGCAAGACCTGTTCTAGAAAGCAAAGCCATGAAAAGATGTGATGTTTCTGCCTGAAGGCCCTTTTGGTGCTGGAGGGGAAGGCAAAGCAGGTGGTGGTGTCAGTAACACTCCGAAGCCTGAAGAAAACCTTGCAGCAGGAACATCACCTTTCGTGCCAATCCCCTCCCTTCACAGCATCCCTGGTTTTCTAATCTGAATTTCCTTACTGTATTTTTATTTTGCTTTCTGCATAAGGATAAAAACACAGGGCTGGGTTTGCATTATCTCTTTTTTTAAGTGATATCTATAATTGACTTGTGGAGCACAACGGCGTTCACTGAGTGAATTGATCTAAAATTGCTGTAATAATACTGCAAAATTCCTTTATTAGTGCTGGAGTACATCAAGAAGAATCAGTGAGATTGCCATCTAGGATAATAAACACTTATAAGCAAGTGCAAGCAGCCCACAAAAAGTATCAATTTTGCAACTGCTTTTCTCTTTCATTCTGTTTCTCCAAGAGTCACTAGCCCATCATCACCATAAATTATCTGATACCTACAAGAGCCATCTGAAAGGATCTGTTTTTCATATGTATGGTATTTGAAGAATAAGAGGGAGAGAAGAGATGAAAGCAAACAGTACCACCAGCACGATGAACTGAGCTCATAATTCCTCATTACGTGCTAATGTTGGGAAGAAGGGATTGATTCTCCCTCCGTTTATATCAACATAAATTCAGAATCACTCCGATGACTCAGGGAGCAAGTCTGGATGCTGAGCTGAATGGTCAAACCTTAAATCCCTTTTCCAGGACCCAATCCAAGAGATCCTTTCAAAGAATCGCAGGCCATTGTTGCACTGACTTCAAAGGGATTTGGACTGGACCTATTTTCCAGTGAAGCAGGAGGAACAAGGCTTAGAGGCCTCCCATGGTGCGTATGCAGGCAGTCCTGCCTGGCTGATCTGCTGAGATCAGCCCACAGACTATTTAAAAACAAAGCATCCATTCCCTGAAGACTGTGTGCCACAATTGCTGTATGAACCAATAAACAAAGCTGGCACCAGGAAACAGTTATTATTATAAGCTCTATTATATAAGTGTTTCTTATGCTTTAATTTTTCATTTCCAGATGAAACGTTTCAAGGATATTTTATTGAATCTTTTCCATGAGAATTAAGGTCGGGTATAGTTGTGCCATTTGAATGTCCTGCTTGGTCCAGACTGTTTGCAGAGCTATCACAGAGGCTCTCCAAGCCACTGTGTTTTGCTGAGCTTCCAAATTAAATTACAACACATCACACTCACCTAAATTACATATCCCATACTCAGATCATACACAACTGAAAAAATTACTCGTTAGCCTAATTAATGCAATTATAGTCAGCAAATTTTTGATTCACTGGTGACTCAAACTTCAAACAAAGAAGTATTTTTAGAAATATATAGATCCTACGGGATTCATTTACTCCTAGAATTCAGGGTTTACCCACACCTTTCACATCCCTGGTAAGTAAACCATATCATGTACCTCCATTGCAGTGATAACTGGTGGGAGTATGTCTGAGGGGGGCTGCCCTATCTCATTCACTAAGGGAGGCTTATTGCTATAGCAACAACTGCATCCTGTGATTTGCTTGCTACAAACACCCATAAAAATATTCTGAAATGATCCATGCAAAAAACAACTGGTACTTTGACCTGATGCAATTAATGTGTTCAAATCTGAATTATTTCTGTCACAGATTAAGCATTCTGAATTCAGATGACCTGTATGCAAAGAAGAACAAGAAGTCCCTCTGTGCTTTGAATTAAGGAGGGGAACCCTTATTCTGAGCTCTGTGCCATGTCTGAACTTCTCCAGAGTCAGAAATAGGAAAGGGAGTGACACCATGGTCTGGGTGGTGGGAGAGACCACTCAGACAGAGGAAAGAGCAGGGCTTTTCCACTCAGGCCTCAATGGCAGAGCACAGCCATCCCTTCCTGACATTTCCTTGTCCAAGGGTTAGAAGTCACAGGGACAAGATGTGACCATTCTGTTTGGAAGGGGTAGGTAATTCCATAGAATCACTTGCTGCTCTCGTATTCAAAATTTGAAAAAAAAAAAAAAAAAGAAAAAGAAAAAAAAAAATTGACACTGTCCAAACGACCAGCAGCCCAGTCCCAACATGTGAGTGACTCTGAGTAGGGTTGCTCAGCTTAAGCCCTGCATTCCCTTTTTTGAATTCCCAGACAGTTTTGCTGTCTGTGTTATCATGCAGGAGTCATCCAAACAGGAAAGCAGCCTTAAGCTAGATATTAGTGTGTGCCATAAAAGTGTTTGTCAAAGGATCTTGAGGAGAAAAATGAAAAGATATAAGTCCTCTTTCTGCCTCTTCCCTCTCTTCTGTAGGGTATCCCAGTGCAAGAAATAAGAAAGTAAAGTTTTAGAGAAGACATGGGCAGGACTGGATGTTCCACTTTGAGATGGCATATTACATTCCTCCCCTCTCAGGAGGGAAAGGACAGACCCTTTGCAATGCAGAGTAACAAAATTTCACTTTATTTTTAAGCTTCCCTGTGAGTTAAGAAAGGAAGGAAGGTAGGGGAGCCTGTTGAGCAAAGTTGAGAAGAAAGATCTGTGCTATGGAAGACATTTTATCTTTTTATCATTTTCTCTTGATATTGCAGATCTCTCTTGTTAAGTGCTTCCTTTTCATGTCTCCTCATATCTACCGACAACTGAGGTGAATGAACCAACAACCATTTGTTCTACTCCTACAGGAGTGGCAATAATGAAATTCAAGGAGCAAAAGACAGCAGCACTGCCAATTCTGGCCTCAACAGAAGCAGCATCTCCCAGTGACCAGGAAAGCTCTTTTAGAAGCAACCTGTAATAGGGAATGTGCCAGTAGCCTGGTGATCCCATGGAAATTTCCTCTTTCCTATGTGAATATTACTTCTTAATCCACACTTTTAGTATCAGAGCACTCAAGTAACACTGTCCCTGTCTCAGCTGAGAAACTCGGTGTGTGTTTCCCAATCGAAGTTTGTGTGTTTCTGAGAATTTGCATTTGAGGCAACTACCGAGAGTGAGGCAAAATGCACTGATAGTGTCTCTGTGGAAGGATTCATAACCAAACTCTACAAACTGTTTCTGAATGAAGAACTGTCTTTATCCTCCCACTAAAAGGCTTTTTACTAACTGAGCATCTTTCAAACTGTTTAAAAATGGAATTGTAATTTCAGCAGAGAAACTAAAAATGTCTTACAGCCTTGCTTTCCTTCCATACAAATAAACATTTAGCAAGGGAAGCAACTTCACATGTTAAAGTCTGAAAGTTGTCAACTGCTTCAAGAAATCCCCTCTTGCACCACAGCTATTTAAAACCACATGGCACCAATTTGGGATATGAATGATCTATTGTAGAGAATCTGATTCAGTGCCTCGTAAAGGCAAATGCATCACTCTGACCCATCTGTTCTATGGACATAATCTTAATTGCAAACATAGGGTCACATCCCAATAAATCAGCCATGCTGCAGTGAGGGTGCCTACATTTATGCCAGCTGAACATTTACCCAGGACTTCCTACAATCATTGCTCAATAGAATTTAGGGACAAAAAGAACAAGGAGATTGCTTTCAACCCCATTTTTCTTTGCAGTGACTCATATTTATTTAACCTAACGCTCTTCATGGGTGAAATCCAAGTCTTACTCCTACAAAACTCAAAACTTCCGTGGACCACAGCTTTACCCCATACATATGGCATAAGACAACAAAGATGTTTGGGATGAATGGCAGCCATGTAAACACTAAGGAGAAATATATATCAAGTCACAGAAGAAACGCCATAGGATCTGTTCCAGTCTTGCAGAGCTGAGTGTGCAGAATCTGAGCATCGTTAGTCTCCAAATAAAGGTAAATGATTAGATGGGATAGAAAGGAGAAAGCATCTCCATGTTTCCCTCTTCCCCAAATGGCACAGGCACAGATGATCTCATTAACTCATCTGTGTAATTTACACTCCTAATACGGCTGAGGAATAAAACAAATATGCAGAAATAAGCAACAGGATGGGGACAGAAGAAGGGGAAACCTCACAGCCCTCTCTCATTTAAGCTCCTTCTTTCCTTGCCAAATATTATATTCCCTTCCTGGGAACTCCTCCAAGTTTGTGTCTCCAGATGCCACATTGCAGTAGGCTGTCTGGAATCCCTCCTACCCACCTCCACATCACTCACACTGAACAGGCAGGGCAAACATAGGGTGGAAGAGTGTTTTATCCTTATTTATTTCCAGATGGAAAATTGAGCTGTGGAAAGAGCCAACAAAGAAAAGAAAACCCAAACAAAACAAACAAACTCCTTAACCATCTTGGTAACAGACTCTTCTTTGGTAAAAAAAGGAAAATACATATCATGGGTGGAAATTTGGAAGTATTGACACCTGAGATTTGTTTTCTTCTGTTAATTTGGGGTTTTGGCAGGTGACTTATAGTAGGGGCATAAGGGAAACCCTCATTACAAGCAAATATAAAAGCAATTATTAAAACCATGTACAACTGAAGCCCAATGGGATTCACTCTTTACTGACTATTTGGGCATCCTGGTTAACTGTGAGCATCCATTTGAGCCAGAACCATGTCACTGTAGGCTCCTATCAGGGCATGAATCTTAAATACATAACTTCTGGTGAAGGAATCTCTTACTGGAAGTACTTTACTGTCTATGGAGGAAGTTTAGGCAGAGATCTAAGAGCTGGTGCCCAACACATAGCTGGGTAAAGTTAAATGAGGTGAACCCCTCTCCTCCCCAGGAGCAAGAGCCGAACCATCAGTGCGTCACTCTCCACCTCTCTTTTCCTAATCTTTGGAGGAAACCTAGAGTGACTCTTGCTCTCTTTTGGGGCCTGAACTTATGCGGGTGGTGGCTTCCTAGAAGCAAAGTAATGGGATCCACAGTTAACAAAGAAACATGTTGATCTTTAGTATTTTTGACACTTAAAAATGCACCTGACTTAAATACAGGTGCATGCTTGAATCTGGTTGAAGAAGTAAATGCAACCAGACCTAAGTAGATAAGTGAACTGATCTAACACAGGCTCCTTTCATCCTCTTCCTACATATCTCCGAAGACCACTGCTATCCCATCTATGTCTTTCTACCTAATTTTCATTTTAGAATGTGCTTTAATGACTGCAAGTAGGTCTGTAGTCCAGAAATAGAAGTCTCAAAGTGCAGAGGGCATTATGTTCTTATACACTTCACAGGGCAAGTTGGAGCAGAGTCCACACCCAAATTACCTGAGTATTAGAGGTGACCCTATGCCACTATGCATTTCAATTTAGTCCCTTTTTGGGTGCCATCTTACAGCACCCAGCTGGCTCTCAGTCCCAGTAAGAAACACTCTTATATCTGATTCTCTCCATTCTTCTCTATTTTTCTCTCCCCTCTCCTTCCCTTGCACAAAGAGTGGTTGGTAAAAATTTATTGTGGGTGGGATTTTGAGGCACACATCCCATTAAATTTAATGGGAACTGAGCATCTAAATCCCTTAGGCAGCTTGAAAATTTCAGCCTCTATTACTAATGCTCTTCTCATTATAACAAGATTTCTACATGACAGCTCGAGAGCTCTGGCTCTGCTTTCAGTGACGTGGTTCCGTACGGTGCCACCAACAGCACCCAGCACAGGCTGGAGCCTTGCTCACAGCTCATCTTGTCACAAGCTCTGCTGCTAACACGAGCCCAGAGAGCAGCCTGTAGTTCTGTTGTGATTGCGGAACTTTCTTGTAGGGGGTCTTTCCACAAGACAAAAATAATACCTTTGTTGTGATTATTTGAGAACCATTTAATTTTAGTCGTAATCATCAACTTCTGATGTGCAGCATATGGTAGGATGGACGTGGATGTGTTGCACAGCTCCATCATGGCATCAAGAGTTTTTTGAGGGTCACTGTAGACTTTGCTGGACTGTCGAAATTGCCAGATTCCACCATATTAAATTTTTCATCAGCATTCTGCTTAATTTACTGAAATTATAATTTACCAAGAGGGCATGACTGGGAAAAGAATGGCTTTTTAAAATGTCATGCACATCCTGCAGGTCTTTGTTGGTAAGGTGTTTAACCATGTTGGTTTTAATCACACCTGACAGGACAGCCATTCTCACTCTCATCAGAGACTTTCCCGTCCCTTTTCATGTCACTCTGGTCCAGTAGTGCTGTGGGATAAAAGGGGCTCAAAAACCTCCAGGAGACCTGGGGAAAAGCGAAGAGCAGTTGGAATGACAAGATAAAACCTTACTATCTTGTGCATGCAGTGAGGAGAATGGGACTCTTGGAAAGGTATCATTTCTCCATAGTAAACTTTGGTTGCCTATCACCTTGGTTTTTGCTACTGTCATTCTTCTAAGGTGTCATATGTACCCATCTCCTGCTCACAGGATGCTACTTGTGACTGGGCTCTGAACTCCAGCCATCAGATCTTTGAAGTTATGCTAGTGCCTCCTCTTGAAGGTCTAAATTTTCAGAGAAGTAAGTTGAAACTCTCCTCGGGGATATCTGAGGCTGCATTCACAGTGTGAGGGACATATTTATAATTGACTTTTCCTTTACCCATTACTGCTACAGCTGATATTGAAGCCAAGGACTTTGGGATCTCTTTGTGGAGTTATGAAATTATTGGGATAAATTTTATCAGGACCTTTGGCCATGTACCTGTGGCAGATGTTACAACAAAGGGCTGGGTGTGTATTTGGCTGGATTCTGTGTCCTGTTTTAGGTAACAGCTTGCCTCCCCTTGCCTAGATACTCGATGCACAACCTGTCATTGCTTCCCTTACGGCTTGTGCAGTTTTAATAGTTCTTCCCATAATTCAGGAATAAGGAAAGGGCACCCTTGCACCAGCTCAGGTGCATAAAGAAAAATAGGGCCTATACATTAAGACAACCCTGCCTCTGCCTCCTCAACTTCTTGGGGAAAAGAAAAAAAAAAAGGAGGAAAATGATGTCTCTGTCTTCTCTGTGCTACAGCTACAGATCTAGGCAGTGAGCTTGCTGGGCTTTCTGCACACAGAGCCAGAATATACACACTTCAGTACTTCTCACATAAACCTCAATCTTCTGCCCTTGAACTAGGACATACCTTTCTTTGAATTTATTTTTCAGTTTCCAAGGAAGGCTCCTGGGGAAACAGGAGCTCTATAACTCAGCTGTTCCCATGGAAAAAAAAGGAGCCATCCTTCAAGGGAAGTCAATCCTTTTTCCAGGGGTCTTCTGGAGCTGCTGCTGCAAGAGGCTACAGAAAGAAGTAGGCAGGTTTGCTCCACTGCTGCAGCACATCTGAGTTGTAAGGTAAGGCAGTAGGAAGGCTGGCAGAGGGCTGAGACAAAAATTAGCCAGACCCTTTGAAAACACACTTGCTAACCCCAGTGATGAAAATACACCAACACTTCATCTTTCCATCATTAAAACTCAGGTAGGAGAGAGCACCAGCTCTAGCTGGTACCTTCACATTCACTATACAAAGCTGGGTAGACAAGTCAGCTGAGGATCCCTACGAGAGAGTTGTGCTACTCCAGCTCCTTGCCGAGGTAACAAACCCAGACCTCTTCAGTGCTGCCTGGTTGCCCCCAGCAGAGCTTCTCCATGAGCATCACTCAAGGAAGAGCCAAGCAAACTGCTTCAATTAACAGCCTCTGGAACCAAATGAAACCATCCTGCAGGAGAGCTGAAAACATTCAGGCACTTTGCATTTCAGGTCATCCTTGCCCCTGGTTGTTGGCTGAATTATTCCTTCTGTCGATGACAGAGGGACACCCCACACCCACTGCAATTTCTGCAGGTCTCAGCTGTGCTGTTTGGGAGCTGTGGGTCTCACTATGTGGCCAGAGCTGTGCTGACCACTCTGCTGCCATTCACTTGTTTTCTTGCATGGAAGTATCGGACAAGGGTAATAAAGCACTTCCAGATATTTCTGCCATGCAGGAAAACTCATAACTTTAAACAAAACTGGATTAGGTTGTTTAACATCAGTTAAACTTTGCTTTTCTAGCAAGAGTGAGCTCAAAACCCCATAAGATCCCTGCTTACATCTTTCACTTTAACTAGACAGATGATTATTTTTATCTGGAGCTACCATACACTATTTATTTAGGCAAAACCATCCATGGAGTTCAGATGGGAGTTTTGTCTCCAATAAACAACAAAATGGCTCTCCAGCTCCATTAATATTAGACTGTCACTAGTTAGATAAGGCTGATACATTGGCACTTCCATACCAGCAAGGGACAATCTCTGGCTGGCACTGTTTGGTTTAAAATGCAGAAACTTCAGTCCCTATTCCCCCCGTTTTCATCAGGAAATATATGAGCAGTGGGTTGGGGCAATGGAGCCCAGAGAAAGTGATAAGGTTAAAGGTAAGAAAGGCAAGCAAAGATGTTAAAGCACATTCAGGTGCACATTAAGGCAGAAAAAGATGTCCCAAGCATACAAAAGTCTGGGATTCTCTGCTAGCATGCTGCAGAAAGCTGGGAGGCATTTCAGGAGAGTTAAACAAGGTCAGATGGATCTCAGGTTTGGTATTTCCTTGGGTCCGAAGATGCGCACAGTATCTTAGGACAGGCCAAACTCTTTGTGTGCCGAACTCTCCCCCAGGGTTGTGCCTGGGAACACAGCAGCAGATCATCTGAAGCAGCTTTCTGTGCAAAACCCTTTTTTGTTTTACCAGCTTGAGGGAAAGTCAAAATCTTCTCCATGATGTGTACATGGCTTCACAGACTGCATGACAAAATTCCAAGTAATTAAAGTGCTGATAAAAATGGTGTTAAAAGAGCCAGTATCTCTTCAGGACACTTCAGATAAGCCCATCATTGCATCTTCAGAACAATGATGTCTTCTTTGAAGACAGAGATGAAAAACAAGATGAGTTGCTGCTATATCTGATATGATATGAACAGAAATCTGTACGATGTTATTAGAGATATGAATGACACCACAGTTATGGTTACAGGAATTGTAGTAGGAAGGCTTTAATGTTCCAGATGGAAATCGGAAAAGGAATGCTACTTATTACAGAGAGCCTCAGATTTTTGACCGTGGTTATCAAACCATTTCTTTGCTGCATGGCCTCTGGGTAAAGAAAATGCTTAATACTTGGCTTTAGGGGAGCAATAAGTTCATGTAGAAAACCTACTTATGAGACATTATTTTGTTATAAGTGAATTCACTTGAGTCTATTTTCTTCAAATTAAAAGCAAATTTAAAGAAAAAATCTATAAACAATGTTTTTCCAAAAGGGAAAATCGAAATTTTCCAAGAGTACTACTTAGTGGAATTATCTGAAATGAAAAGCTTAGTGACCAAACTGTAGCAGCACAGAATAACTTTAAGTTATAGATTCAGCCATCACCTGGAAATGAAATATGAAACAATTCTTCTCTTCTTCACAGTGCTGGGGGCAATGCTGACAGATTTAGCCTGAGCATATGGTGAAAGTTTACCGGCCAAAAAGTCCAATGGAGAACCACAAGAACAGCAAAAGTTCTCAAAAAGCATGAGAAAAGCACGAGAATAAGTCTCAAGGGGCTTAAATAAAAGCAAAGGAGATTTTAGTCAGAGATTAAGGAAAATTCTCTAGCATGAAACTAGTGAAATGCTGGGCTAAACTCTCCAGTGATGGAAATCCCCATGCAGTAGGTTTTGAAGAACAGATCAGACAGACCGACCCTAGGAGCAGTTAATTACATGTTCACCTCCTTTGAGGCAGAGAGATGGATTAGATGATCTCCCAAGGTCCTTCCCACTCTTATAATTCCTGTTTCATCTGTGTAGCATCTCCTGCTTTTTCACTTTTTTAATGAAGCAGAGGAAGGAGACAGTGCAAAGGAGTATTTCAGGTGTTTATCCAGCAGGATGAAGGACACAGCAAGCAGAACTAACTGAAATCTGAAGTCCAGAGGAAAATTAACTTATGACTGACATCTTGGGTAGGAGAAGAGAGAATATACATTGCATCCTGTCCTCACTGGTTTTAACATTTCCCCTGAGCTGGGTAATTCTCAGCCCATCTTTGAGAAAAGGAATCCATAGCCTACAGGCAACTTGGAGCTGTTTGAACCACAATATAAATAAAACACCCCCGTATTTAAGTCTTTTCTATCCTTCTGCTCTTTACATTTTTTCCCTGATTCTTAAAGACTGGTATTTTCTCTACTGTATCCCACACAAGAAACACTCCTCATGAAAACAGGAAGAAAAAATATAGGGCAGTTGGTATAATCTACGTCCTTAAAATTAGTAATTACCGTGGAGAATATAGTGCATTTCCAAGGCAGTCTCTGGTGTTACTAGATTAATTCATTCACTTCATGTTATTATTGGGCCTTAAATTTCTGTTTTTCAGGCTGTTTGTTAAAAATAAAGTGCTTCAGCATAAAGGGGAGTGAAACAACTGGGATCATTCAGCCCACTCAGGGTGCTATATATTTCTTCTCTGCTCCATCAGTACCTCTGAATTGTAGTTCCCAAAGCAACCAAGCCTCAGTCTTCAACCCCAATCTTACATCTGTCAAGGAAAGGGATAAGAAGAGCTTTACACTGATTTGTGTACTTGATAATCCTTATTCTGCAGCTGCTTGTTTCTGCAAGAGAGCAGAGGATGAATTCTGGGGTGTGTTCCCTCCTACAGTGTTATATATATGACTGCACAGCAACTGTTTGCCATAAAGTAGCATCAGCCATGTATTATTCCCCTATATCACCACAGTGTTCTTTACCTACAGTGTTATGATGATATACAGCATGTTGGATCACTCCTCTGGCTGGTGAGCTGTATATTGCAGCCCCCAGCCTGGCACTTGCAACACTGCTCTGTGCTACTTGACTCTCTGAACTGAGGTCCAGACTGTCTGGAATGGAAATACCAAGCAGTAAAACACTTACTAGAGTTTTGTGCAGTCATCACTTCCCCTCTTCCTGCTCCACAGCTACTAGTGCATGCAGCAAAATATGAGCTAACAGCTGGATTTTGTTATGAAATGCTTTCTTACTTATTCCCCCAAAATAAATAAAAATAAAATGTAAGCAATCCTACTTTCAGTAAAAGAAGAAGCTGCTGTCATGCTGGTGTATAATGGAATACAGTAGCACTGTATTTCATTATGATTCAGTGTGTTTTCATGTTAGTTGCCAAGGATTCAACAGCTTAACGTGAATCCTAAATTAAGATTAGCATTCCAAATAAAATATTTTTGAAATATGTGTATTTCCCATTTCATTCAAATGAGCTTCAGTAAACCCACAGTACTTCTCCTGGGTGTAATTTGAACTCAGGAGGGACACAGCAAAATGCAGCCCTTTGGGACCATCTGGGCACATAAAAACAAGGGGCACAGATGTCTGGGTCAGCAAACCTGCTAAGCATGGGCTCCACAGCCATCAGAGCCACAACATAGGAGGTCTGGCTAAGGAAAGGCAGCACAACTGCAGGTTTCTTCTGTCCTTCTGGAAGTCTACAGGACTTCCTAGGACAAGAGTTTGCACATGATTCTCTGTCTCACATAAGGAATCGTGTAAAATGGGGTAATGTCCCCCCACTGCCTGATCAGGTAGCACAAAGTAGGAAGAAACCATACATCCAAGTTTCAGCCACTTAACTTGGTAGGTTTTAAACAAGGTCTTTAAGAAAACCGACAGAATCAGCTTATTCCACACTCTGGAGCACTGACCCCTCCATCATTCAAACACCACCAGCAGCTCCAACATTGCCCTTAATTCATTCATCTGAGTTACTGCAGCAGCTAATCAGGGCAACATCATTTGCTTTTTTCTACCTTGAGATTTATCTTATCAGTCCACAGCAGCTTTCACAGCACCCCCACAAAGAGACAAACTTCTCCTTTACCCCTGCTCCAAGCCCAGCTGTATCGCCCTCCCCTCAGCATGGTCAGGGCTTCCCAGAAGGCACCAACACAACCACAGGAACAAGCAGGCTCTGAGGTCTGTGAAAAAGATCCTTTTCACAGCACAGTGGCATGAGCACCTGCAGGTCTCACCTCTCCTCCAGCGCTCCACAGTGTCACATCTTTGCTGAACAGTAAGAAAAAACATTTGGAATTCAGTCCATAGTGGGACCACCCATGGTAAGAAAAATGACTAATGCCCAGAGTTATGAAGTAGCCGTGACTTTCTGAAAACCTTATTCCTAGAGGATCCTTTTTGTATTCCTCTGCTGTTTTCTTTTTCTCTCCTCATTTCTTAAGACTGTATAAAATGCTTACTGAGTGGACTCGAGGCCCAGAGCTGAAGGATGATGTATTTCTAGCTAACGGCCTTTTTAAAGAACTAGCTAGAAAAGAGGTGGCAGCATGAAGCAGCAAGATAGCTCTGTAATTAGTGGGAGTCATATGGGAACAGAAGACTGATATACTGGGGCCAGGAAAATGCTGGAAAGAGAGCAAGTGGGGAAGACAACATGCAAAGGAAAAACAGAAGTAGCATGGAAGCTGGTGGGTGAACAAAAAGGCTCTGGAGAGATCTCAGTGATGTACAACCTCCAGGAACCAGTGAAGGATGACGGCGTGTGCAGTCTGTGATGATGTAGCTGTGGCCAGTGAGGAAGGAGAGAAAGGGCCAGACTAGCTGTGACTTCTGGAAATGAGGCATATTCATAAGAAACCAGGCATCTTTAGTGCCCTCCCACAGCTCAGTTAGTCACTCATCCCTTACATAAGGGGACAATAAATTGAAGTGCTTATCACTGAGCTTATGATAGGGCAGAATATCCTGTGACATGAACTCCATTAACTACTTACACAACAGAGTAAAAACCCAGGCATCACTTCATAGCTGCTGTGGAGTTCCTAGATTGTGATAAGCTTAAGAGTTAACTCAAGAAAACTTCAAGGAGGGACTTAAGAACAACTATTACATAGAGGAGAAAATGCAAATTCACAAGTTCTGAGTCCTGGTATAAACAAGAGCAGGATTTTGACCTGTATATTTTGGAAACAGTATCCATGACGTCTCCATGACTCTCCACACTCCCTGACAGACCTCTGGCCAAACAGAAAACAAGCATTTTCCTAAGCTTCACGAAATAACATCTGCTTCAAACATCACTCTGTATTCGTAACAATGTTGGACCTGTATAGGGTAAGAAACCAGCCTGGCTGTAGTCAGAAATTCTGACACACTATGCTCCCATTTGGCTCTCTGGCCACACTATGCAATAGAAAATGTTTAATTAGAATTGCATTGATTCATCCTACAGTACTGAAAAAATTACAAACTCCTCTAGTTTACTGTAGGTAGGCACCCAGGCATGAGATAACTAGGCTGCTATAAGACACCCCACTACATGTTCCAGACTGTTCTACCACTAGTCCCTTGTCACCCAAGGACACGCAGACATCAACCCTGAGATTTGCATTCCTGCTAAAACAGCCTCGTCCAAGGTGTGGTAGAGGCAGCCTGGAAAAAATGAGTGCACCCAAGTTCTTAGTATGAGAAGTTATTAAAACAAATGCTGAGAGAGAAAACAAACTTGTCTTATAAGAAGACACTATATTTTAACACAGCAATTTATTCCATGAGCCTACAAACAGATCTAGTTGATCCAATGACAGGGTGTCAATACTCTGTTATTTTGTGCTGTAATAATTATGTTTCCCTCTGTGTTAGCCCACCACACTAATTGAAACTTACAGATTCTGGGCAAAAATGAGTTCAGATTAGTCTGATTTCTACTTTCTGGTCATTTTAAAATGTTTTCTTAGAGTGTTTGCTGAAAAACATTGATTTGAGCAGCTAAAAATATTTTCTCAAAACAGACTTTTTTCAGAAACTGAAATGGTTCATTGTAATAAATTGGAATCTAATGTCTTCAGGGTGTTTATAACTACAAAGCCTAGACTTAATCTGTCTTTTTACAGATTGTTTTCAAGTTAAGCATTAAAAAGAATTAACTAGAAACTTGAGAATAGTTATCAGTTTTCACTCATTTTTTCTGGGGAGCTCTCAGAAAATTAAAACATTTTCATTCTTATTATTTTTCTCATTAATATTTAAAAAATATCTTTGAAATACACTGTAAAACTTTCCTCCTTTTATTTTTGGTGGAAAACAGAACTTTCAGTCACCTCTGGGGAAGCAAACTATCTTGTTCAATGTAAGGCATGGACAGGAGGAGGAAGACAAGCAGAACTTTTATCACATGGTGGAGTTCTATGTGTCCATTCTTTACTCTCCCAAATTATCCACAGACTGCTTGAACTAATTAAATGGTAACATAATTTATCCATGGCATAACTTTACTGGTATTATATCAGAGATTGTATTTAGCCCAACTGTGCGATAAAAAGATGCACATTACCTTGCTCAGATTTGGTATGAGAAGGATATATTCTTATAACACTGACAGATAAACTTTTGTTATACTAACATAAACCCCAACTTCTTTTCTTCCTAGAACAACTACAATGTGTACACTCATTGCAAAGCTGTCACCTCTCATTTGGAGATGTGTGCTCCCAAAGCATGGCATTTCTATGGTTATGAGAATTAAAGGGTAATTTTCCAGTTGACTACAGCAAAAGGAGTGACAGAACTTCCAACCTGGAAGTGGCCAGGATGCCATTCTCTCTCTGTTATTTAACCATGTTTCCTTCAGTTTTCTCAGGTATATGTGGCATTGTCCCTCTTTTCTGCTACATTTTATAATGATGTACTACAGCACTGAAGGATTTGAATACCGCACACCAAATCTGGCTGCTGGAAATGTTCTTTTAAATGTTTTTAGGTAATATGTGTTATTCAAGCAAAAGGCACTTCAATATTTTACTTCATATGAAAACATCTTGGTTTAGCCAGAACAAGCAGAACTCCCTAGTTTCCATTATCATGTAAGCAATTACCAAGGTGCAACTCTGGAGCATAATTACTAGGATGTGAGCTGTGGTACCTGTTATTTTGCAGGTGTAAACCAGTCCCTCACAGACTTTATAATCTGTTATTCTGAATCAAAACCCAGAAATACTCGAAGATCAAAAGCCTCCGAGTCCATCTTCAGTTTAAATAGGAGTCTGAATATTCAACATTTGAGTATCTGTTGCTGGTACAGTACCAAGTTTGTACAGTTCTGTGGAAAATCTAACGACCAAAAATCTTTTGATCTAGCTATTTTGTACTTTTATTGAACAGTTCTTCTACCAAACCTGCTTTGGCCGCTGTGCTCAAACCCAAACCTTGAAAAACTGCATAAGCAGATTCTGTGCCGCTCTGTGTTCAGCTGTTTTTAAGAATGGGGAGGAAATAAATAATTCCT
Source organism: Neopelma chrysocephalum (assembly GCF_003984885.1). Taxonomy (NCBI): domain Eukaryota; kingdom Metazoa; phylum Chordata; class Aves; order Passeriformes; family Pipridae; genus Neopelma; species Neopelma chrysocephalum. The sequence goes on from NW_020897720.1 coordinate 9,343,828, forward strand.
GGAGCTGGAGAAGATTCCGTGCTTTGTTCTTTTACAAACACTACCAAAAGAGTGAGTGTCCAAGCCTGGCTTGTTTGTTTGCTCAGCCGGGGTCCAGAGAGGTGCTTTCAAAACAATGCTGCTCTCACCTTCTCCTCGGACCTTGCTGGTGAGTCTTTTGGAGACAGAGCCTGTGTTGGCTTTTCCTCCTAGATTTCTCTGTATATTGGTTTATGCACCTGCTGCTAAGGCCTCCCTTGTTCTTTTGCTGGAGAATCCTTGACTCTGAAGGATAAGAAAAACACCCTGCTACGAAGGACACCGAAGAAATCCACGGTGCTTTTCTGGGGCTTTGGTAGTTATGACTGACCTAGATATCACAAACAGCAGGAGGAGGAAAATGCAAATAACTCTCTCTCCCTCTATATAAAACTATTCAACACAACAGAAAACTAAGGGATTTGAAAGGTGAGGGATGATTTATAAGGGAAGATGTGGGAATATTCTCTTTCCACTTGCCCAGCTGTGGATTTGTGTTGTGCACAGCTGTGTCCTCTTTTTCACTGTTTGAACTGCTGTTTCTATAGCGCAAACCTCCTGCCTTTTTTTTTCTCCTAAAATCCTTGCTTCAGCTGGCTGTTTCTTATTAAGCTTACCCCAGAGATATATGTATTTTGAAGATATTAAAATAAAGAAAAACTAAAAAAAGCCATGTGTCTGTGCACAGACATGTATATGTGCCAAAGTCTGTCTCGAAAATATTCTTTCCTTTCCTCTTTTGTTTTTTAATGTTTGCATAGAGGGAAAAAAAACCTTTTCTGTTTCAGAGGCTTGTAGCTCTGAACAAATGCTGCAGTCATGTTTTTTAAAAGCAGATAAATGACAGGTGAAAAAAAATTAAACTCACTTAGACAAAGCAGGTTCAGAATATCTGTAATCAGCCAAAATTACTTCAGTGAGTCCCCTTTTGGTTTGAAAACCCAGCAATCACGATGATTTGAGCTTTTTTAATGCATTGTAATTAAGTTCCAATTTATGACATCTCTCAAGTCAGCTAGATTTATAACTTACAGGTCTGCTGAAAGGATGCAGCCAGTGCTGTACAGCCAGTCCACGAGATATTTACTCACACCTTTGCATCATTGACACTAGCCAGTTAAAACATATAAAAAACCACTCAAGTATACGTGGGATACTCTGGATTGCTCTCAAGTCCAGCACCAACACATCCAGCACAGACTCAAATCTCTGCAATATGTTGAAGCACTTCACTGTCATGCACAAAAGGTATTTCCTGGCCACTGCTGGGACAATTACAGCAGCTCCAAGCAAATATTTCAGTCATCCCCAGCCCCATCTACACGAGCTTTGCAGGGGCTGTGTCAAGTCCACAGAGGCAGCATGAACAGCCAGGCTCCCCAGCACGGTGCTGCTGTGCCCCAACCAACAGTTCTGAGGATGCAGGGAAGGTCCTTCCACTTTTCCTGTGACTCCCTTCAAAAGCAACTCCAGAAGGGCCAAGACACTACTCTGCAAACCCTGCCAGACCTTTACAAGGGGCTGCTGTGTGAAGGGAGAGTGTGTATCGCTGACAAAGCATCAGCATCAGGGGGTAGAGTTTGCTCTGGTAAAGGGAGAAAAGCAGTTTCTGATGAGCCTGTACCAGTTCCCTCTCCTGCTCCTTTTTGTGGTAAGTCACTGAGAGTAAACATGGTGAAACAGTTTAAAATAGCCTTTAACTATCTCTTAAGCACTTCCATCATGCAATTTAGCCAAGGCACTGTGATTCTGCCCATTTTGTTTTCCCATAGTTGATTACACGAGTCCAGAGAACTTCTTTTTCATCCTTCCCTCCATCCCTGTTCCTCTTTCCCTCTTATGTCCTCTAGAATGAAAATTCCCAGAGGATTGTGACTATGCAAGACCTCTGGGAGCTACATTCCCAGGAGTTCAAGGCAACACTGCATCCCCTCAAGTCCAGCACTGGAGAATTTTAAGCTCTATTAATGGGTCAAGTGACTGATAAGCTCAATTTGCCATCCCAGCAGACAGGTTTTTGCCCTAAGCTAACATCACAGGAAAAGCCATAATTCAGCTCTCAGACTCTGCTTCCACCTGTGAACTGAGATACACTGTCAGAGCTGTTACAGCAGGAAAAGTTTGGCAGGCAGTTTTACATCCTCTGTATAAAGTATTAAGTATTTGAAACAAACCTATATATTTATAAACTTAATTAGTCCACCAACTTGTAAAAGTTTTAAAGTTAACTACAGATAATATATATTTGATGCAAACCATTGAAACTTGATAATAAAAAGATTAGTTATAGTGCTATAAAAATGTTATGTCAGGTTTTTACAGCTGATCATTAATACTGTAAAATGTAGTTATGTTTTTATGTTTTGTTGGCTGACAAAAACAACCAGAATCTGAAGGAGACCAGGAACTTTCTTTTATCTCTATTAATGGGTCTTAAATTGTAGTGTTCAGAGAAACATCTCCTTAAAGGCTATAAAATACTCCTGCAGTCCACAGTCCTTCTTATGAATAGGTTAGGAGTCAGCAGAGATCTCAAAGTCAAAATGCAGTATGTGCATTGGGTAGGTATTTGCTACGGTTCAAAAGAAAATAAGATCTGACATCAGGAGCAAAAGAAAGATATTTTGTATGAGGTTTTTTGTAATAAATTTAGAATGGCATTCAACAGTCAGAAGTAAAACACAGCAAGCTCACTGGGTGGAAGAGGGATAGGTAGGTACCATATTTACTAATAAGCAGCAGGAAATGTAAGCAGACAGAAATTATGACTTTTTTAAGGTTGTGTGGACATACAAGGCATCAGGATTTCCACACGCAGGAGCCCTCAGGAGATGAAACACAATTTAAATGTTGAAATCGATCCCTTCGATTCATCAACCAGAATTGTGGCCAGTTTAATTTCTGGTTAGGAATGGCTGTATTGGAATTCATCTTATTGTCTTGGGAGGTGAATTACAGCAAATTTATTCAAAGCCACTCACAGTCACAAGCTGGAAAACCCACACGGAGCTTTACTGGGTTTAGGTAATTCATAGGTGTAACTATTTCTGACAAAATCTGAGCATCTCCATGTTGCCCAGGGCTCATCAGTGTATTGTGGGGCTTCCCACACTGCCCACCCTGGCCTCTCTTCCCTTTTGCTACTGCACATCTAACCTGCATTTTACTTTTCCTGGAATATCCATAGGAAACTTATGGAGCCCCCAAGCCTACAATCTGCATTTTTCTGCACTATTAATAACAATGTGCTGAAGCAATAAAAGACCTATTGACGCCCTGATGGATTGTGAGAAAATGAAAAGTGATTTTTTTTTTAAAGCTGCATTTTAAATCGGCTCATTACACATATTGTTTTAGTTTATTTTGCACTGCATGACATCAGCATTCTCTATTTGCTATTCATTGGAGGTTAAAACATCTGAATGTGTCCTGCTTCCAGGCCTACGGTCCAAGTTGTGATTTGGTTAAGCAAGACTGGCCAGATTTTCTCCTGGAAAAAATCCATTCAAAATCAGGAAAATTATTCCTCCCAACAGATAATTTGGCTTGGAAATTATATTTTCTTTTAAAGTGATTTAGCAGCGGCCTGTGCAAATCCAAGCAAATTTACACTGACTGTGAGAGTTCTAATGTAAAATCAAAACAAAATCTGTATATTTCCCAAGAGGTTCCTCATTTGCATTTGCACCAAACTACTAAAGATATTTGTTGCAGGTAGCCTTGTTGATGGTTATTTTCCCTTTCTTTCATTTTGCAGGATTTTTTTTCCCCCCAAAGAAGTCTAAGATTGGGAAATGGGCAGATTCAGGCCTGCACAAATGACATTTTCCTCATTATTTTATCTTGTCCAGCTTAGAAAGAGGATTTTAGGATTCAGAGAAGCCCAAATTTGAGAGTGGGGAGCCTGCACTAGGTGTCTAGCTGGGGTGGGCTGGAGAAGGGATGGGTCTGGGATTGCACCAATCTGGTCAGACCAGCATTGACGTGTGTGCAGAGCTCTCAGGGAGGAGGACAAGAGGAAGTACAGAATTTAATGACTTGGAAAGTCTTTGTATTAAGAAGGGATAGGTGCAGGGTATTGTGGAATCAAATCCTGAAGCTGTGTCAGGAAGCTGTTATAGTTGGAGAAAATCCTTCCAGTCTCTTAAGTCAGAATATCCTCTGTTTTATTTTGCCCTTTGATTTTGAGCTAGTTCAAGGTTTCAGATGGAGGAAATTTGGAAACTGGATTAAGTACCACACTTGGCTTTTATTCTTAAACCACGAGCATTAGATGGTCAACTTACAAATGCTTTCTAGTCTGAGCTATCTACAGGTTCAAAACTCTGCCAATTGGTGAGTCTAAACTATTGATAACAAATAAACACATACTTTGGAAAAAAAAAGCAAGAAGCCTGTATCTTGAGGAGTCCAGGAATAGAACCACACAGATTAATAAATTTCACAAAGCAGCCCCACTGAGAAATGAGAAGTTATTATACCTGAATCATCACACTTATAGCACAAAGAAATCCTGCCATAATTGCAATTAGGAAAACCTCACAAATCAGGGGATAGTTGATGTATCTTCAGTCCTGGGGACTCCAAATACATACCTCTGTGCATGGTACACCTAACAGGAGAAGACCAGCCTCCAATTGATGTCACAGAAGGGAAAATCTTCTTTCAGTCACCAACCATCCTGCCACGTGCACCTCAAACGCTGAACACGACAGGGCTCCACACGTGCTGCCACCATCAGCTGGAATTTGCCACAGGTGAGATCTAAAGACAGAAGATCCAAAATGCAGTTGAATGCCAGAGGACCTCAGCCATCAGGACAAGGTTACAAAGCAGGAACGAGTCTGTGATGCACAGTCAGAAGATGCCCTGATAAATGCCAAGACTGGCCATGCATATCATGAGTATCATGTACATGAACACACAAACCTCTGATCATTTTAGAAAAAAACAATAACCTTAAGCTTTCACCCTACTTTATCTGCCTTTACAGTTAGAGGTGTGGAATAAAAATACAACAGCACAAGAGAAAAACTGCAACATATCCAACAGAGTGATTACTGGTGATTTCACAGAACATATCCTAATGGCACTAATAAGGTCACTATATTTCTTCTCCTGATGCTACAGTCTGGTTGCAGTAGTTCTCCAAGGGGCTATCCAGAATAATACACCCAAACTAGAAACTTAAATATTTCCATTTCTCATACAGCTAAGCTTGTGAGAAAAGCTCTGATAGTTCATATTTTATGTCCTGCTGCATTTTCTTCTTTCCAGCTTTCATGTTTCTTGAGATAAGTGGTTTTTGTCCCTCTCCTTAAAGTGAATTACACGTGGTAAATATAGTCAGTGTGCTCTGATCTTGGCTTGGAGAAATCTTCTTGGCCTGGTTAAAAACCCCACAACATTTAAAAGCTTACACTTTAAGATTTAAGGTGAGTATAAACAGCAGGCTGGCTGCTCGTCTTGGGCTTTATTGCGGTGCAGACGTGACTGAAATTATCTTTAGAAATGAGATTTCTGTTCCTGAGCTTCTTTTAAAAATGTGACTTCCTTGCCTGTGTGCAGTATGTCTGCTATACTGATGGAGATGTTCTAAATCTGTGTGAAGGAATGGAGCTGTTTGGGAGGCTGAGGCTGGGCTGGTTCACTTCAGGACTAATCAGGGAAGGAAGGTGCCGGGAACTGTGTGCTCAGGGCATCCCAGAAGTGAAATCCTAAAAAACACTTTGTGCTTGTAAATGAGATGTTTACAAACAATAATGAAAATTTGGGCTGTTTACCCAGCTCCCTTTGCAGAGCTATGGCTCAGATGCTGGAGGGCTGTCACTTCTCATTATCCAGGAAGGGCCACGGAAGCTTTGGCTTCTCTCACCTGCTCTAACCATCTCAACCAGGCTGCAGACAGTCTAACATGAGCAAAAAAAAGGATGTATCTGCTCCCTTCATTCCTGGCACTGTACAAAAGGAACAGCACTGGTTTTCCAAATTCCTCCCATTACATCAATGGAAAATACCTTCATAAATCTTTTCAAGATCAGTCTTTGTTAACTGCTGTCCCTTTTATTCAGCATTTCTGAAGCATGTAGTTTCACCTTTTCATAGTGTGCTTTATTTTAATGCTAATTAGGTACACTAGGTATAATCTCCCTTCCTCCAACTTTTTCTTTTTCTTTCTTTATTGTTTTCCAAGACACCAGTCTTCCCTCCCCTTGGATTTTCATAAAACACAAAATCATCTGCATGAATGAACTTCCAGTATTTCACTGGGAAAAAAAAGCTATTTACCATTGTACCCAAGAGTGACAGTTTCTTATTCTCAAAACACATGCATGAAATGCCCCTGAGCCTGCCTCTGCCACAGCAGAACATATGCCACTTATAATCAAACTAACTGCCTGTTTATTAGTCTAAACTCTCAAACTAATATGAGGATGAGAGGGAGGAAAATAAAAAAAAATAATGAAACAAAAACTTGACAACAAGTCTACTGTGGCACCTAATAAATTTTCAGTAAGCTGCCCAAATGTCTGGAAAAAAGCAATCACTTGGAGTTCAGCAGGGAAGATGACCTCTGCCTCCTGCCTCTGAAAGATGCCTGGTGACATTGGCTCTGTGGTTCTCTGAGGAGGGAGGTGGCTCCTTTTAGATTTTGCTTCACACTGTTATTTCTATCTCTTTGGCTCACAAAGTTGCTTTCAGCAGTTTCCTCTAAAGTTGCTTCTCAATTCGACTTGCAGGTGAAGGTAGCTGGGTTTTCAGAAAGAGAACCAGCACTTCAAGGAGCCTTGGGAAGAGCTGTACAGAGCATGTGGGAGAAACCTGCTGACAATGAGCCAAGTTACTTGTTCAAATATTACATGCAGTTCCAGAGTCCTCACTGCAAATATATACCTGTATTAAAGACATGGGCTCGAGTTCACAAAATGTCTTCTGCAATTTGTGTGGTTTCAACAACTCCCTTATGTCCTTTCCAAGCTTCAATCATGACCACATTCTCCAGGCACAGGGTAGAAAAGTGGTGGGACTTTACAATGCCTGAAAGTTGTGATTGATCTTCCCTCTCCACGTCCGCTTGGTTCCCGCAATGATTCAGGATGGTAAAGGCAGAGGCATTAACAGCTGTAAGTGTTCATTGAAAGCACTGGGCCCCATGCTGGAACCAACATAAGGGAACAGCGTGTGGCACCACATCAACACCTATTTAGTTTTACAGTCCTATCAGACCTACCCAGCACAAAGGTGCAGCTCAGCAGAAGGAACTGAAATGTCTCATTGAGTTAATGCTTATCTCTGTGCTCTGAGCTCACCTGTCAGGAAATCACCATCCAACCCACAGAGCCAGGCTGCTCTGCAGGCAAACACACTCTGTTACTCAACATGTCACTCTGGAGAGGTGGTACTCAGCTGGTTTCATGGAGGCAGCTGCCAGGAAACTTTGCTTTGAAGAGAAGGGTTTGCAGTGGCCCCGGAACTGGGGATGGAAGAAGAATAAAGCGCCCTGAGCATCCCTTGGAAAGCACAGGGAGCTCCTCAGCCCCCAGGCAGTGAGGGATTGAAGTGATCAGCAGAGACATCCCTGCACTTTGCAGCCTGTGAGCAGCAAGAGATTGCAATGAGTAGCAAGGACATTGGAGCTGTTCATAGGCTGAACTCGCACCCTCGGACAGTGAGAAATTATTGTGATTAGCTAGTCAGAATGATTAACATTTCACAGGGCGAACTGAGATCCATGGACAGGGAGATGTAATGATTAAGTGGGTCATGTCCACCACCTCATCAGGGGGAGACTCAGATTCATGGGCAGCAAGACGGTTATTAACGTGGCGACATCAATAGTTATTAACCTGGCTGCATCAGCGTTGTTCACAGAATGAACTTCACTTCACGGGGGGAGACAGGGAGAAAACAATTAACAAAAGAACTTAGCAGTGCTCTCAGGGTGAATTAAGATGTGTGGACAGAAATAGGATTAATGCAGATGCATCAGTGTTGGCCGCAGTGTGACCAGCCTCACAGGCAGAAGACTCAGATTAACACGGTCTTGTCATGTCAACTTGCTGGATGGCTCCTCGTTAGGAAGGCTTGGGCAGTGGCTATGCCTCCAGAATTCAAGGTTAAATGTTACCCAACTTGGCAACCGGTGAAATCAAGCCAAAAGGGGAAGCAATTATCTAGTCTAGACAGAGCCTCACATCTGTACAAATGTTTTGATGTCAGTTGGCTGGTGCCAGACACATCAATTAGTTTGCAGAGAAGCAACATTAGAAACCATGTCCTCTATCTGGTCTCCAACACAAGAGGCCTATGGGTTTTCACAAAGGGTTAATGAAACTCAGGATTCAAGACGAGTTTCAGTACTTTGCAAGCTTCCTATGTTAGCACAGAGGCAACAAGTAAGAGTCAAATGTAAACAGTCTTTACCCTCCCCTATGGTACAGTGTGGCATAAAATGTCCAGCAGCTACAAGGGTAGTGCCAGATGCACAAAATATACTTTCAGCTACTGATAAAACTGATTAAACTGATAACCTTGCAACCTAAACCTCTCTTTTCACAGGACAGAAACAGCAGCATAACTGATTACCAGAGGCACTGGTACAGCTGGGATTTTGGGAGAGGAGTCAGGGAAAGAGTAACTCTCTCTGAGACTGCAATACTTCCCTTTATGGGGGAACCTTGGATCTGTTGCCCAGTTTCTGAAAAGTTGAGGTCCAGTTCAGATCAGCCAATACCAATATGTCCTAACTGTCTGGTCTGCATTACACTTCTCTGAGCTCTTGGGTGTACTTAGGAAATTTCTTGATGCATTGCTAATGTCAGGAACAGCAAGGCAGAGAGGAAGAGCTGCTATGAAATACTCAGAAAGAGATTTTCCTAGACAATTCTTTTGACCACCGTGATGACTAGTCAAACTCTAACTTCAGTATTTCAGCCAAAATTGCTTCCTAAGGCCTGCAAATGGCCAACCCTTAGTTAAGAATAGAGGACAATGATCTCAGAGGTGACAAACTATTTCATGGTCCTATTTTGAGACCGGAAGGAAAGCTTAGAAAACATAGTCAGCAGGGGATCAAAGTGTCAGGAAAAGCTGTCTCCTAGGGGTTAGGTACAATGCAATTTTGTGTACAAACAGCTAGCTAATTATTTCTTACTGCATATCAGCTAAGGCTGACCTGATTAAAATCATAAATCAGCCAATGGCTCTGTTTTTATGCTGCAAGAATCCATGTCTGTGTTTGCATATTAATTAAGATATGCTAAGTAATCAAAAATGTTTGCTACGAAAAAGAAAATGGATTGTAACCTGAAAGAAGCAAACACAGGAGCATAGAACACGAACTTTTCCAAAAACTTCCTCTGTTTACACTTCAAAATTATGCAGTTTCCAACCACCTGTGAATTCCTTCCATCAGGTTTTAAGGGAAAATGTCTCTGTCATTTGTATCCCACGGCTTGTTTCCACTTGGAGACTGCTGTCAGGCTAGAAAGCTGCAAACTTTATAAGTGCCAGCATATTTTTTGGCTGTTCTTCCCCATGTGCTATGCAGTATCAGATTAATGTCACTGTTCAGCAAAGCCTGAAGCATTGATGTTGAAACATTAAAGCTATTTCATCAATACCAGGTTTGGAGAGAGGTCATTTATGGTCATTAGAATAGAAGAGCATTTATTCTGGACATCAGAGGAATCCCCATGAGTCCTAGAGATCATGCTACAATCCCCATAATGCCATTAATATAATGGCCTCTTTCTTCTTTATTAGAATTTTACAGCTAAGTAGGATGTAAGGAAACCCATCAAACCAGTGGAGTCCAGCACCCTACAGTCACTCCTGTCACAGGGTCCATATGCTGCTCTCTGTTGGTTTTCCTGTGTGAGAAACAACATCCATTAACCAGCATTGCTGAGCCTTTCCTCTTAGCAGCTACAGGATGCTACAGGGCTGATATCTCCAGCAGGATGCTAAAATACCCTGCCCCAGATACAGTGTACAGAGCAGTTGCAAATGATCTACTTTATTTTATCCTCCCATTATGCTAATTAAACAAGGAGCACTTCAGGTTTGGGGCGTTTTTCCCCACATTGTTCCGAGTCAGAGCTCATCAGAGGGCTGAACTCGGGATCACCACTTCATTGGAGCAGTTCCTGCAGCCCCAACACAAGGTGGGAAAACGTTTCTCATCAGCAATTTAAAAGCATCTTTCACCAGTCCATAGTGATGGGGTGAAAGACCTGCTGCCACCCGCCCACACCCTGAATGTGGACACTTCGTTCTCGCACTTTTTTTGCCCCATTTTTAATCAACCCAGAGGCATCACTAAACCTGCAGCCTCTTGGCCTCTTTCTCTTCTCTCCCAGCACAGCAACAGGTGAAATCAGTGTCACAGAGGCCACACAGAACTGCCAGTCAGCTGGGTTATGCTCCAGGGCCCACTCACGGTGATATACCCAAAAGAGATTTATGCAAAATGTTCTGCTAATGTAGGCAGGAGGCAAATCTCCTGCATCTGTCTGTCTGCAAGCAAAGGGAGTTGCTGCATTCGGATGATGTTGCTGCAAAAGCAACACCACAAAGACAGATGGGCTGAGCCGGCAGCGAGTATCAAATCCCAAAAAGTGATGATTTCCCAACTAAAAGACAAGCACCTACCCTCATGATGGAAGAACCTGCTGAGGCTCGGCTGGCTGTCCTCGCAACACACAGTTGCTGGTATAACAGTGTCCTGCAGGGCAATTTTGGACTGAGTAATGACGTTGCCTCTGCGCAGGGTGAGGCTCTTTGTTTAGCAATGGGCTTGATTCTGCCTGGAGAATTCAGATCGAAAAAGACCCATAAAGATCAGAAACAATATGTTTCAGGTTTGGAATACAGATGTTACACTTTACAAAACACCCAGCTCTCTGGTACAACGCTGCAATCCGTGTCTCATGAGACAAGTCCAAACCAAAGGACTTCACCAAAGGAAATACCACTGCCTGTTATGTACAGACATAAAATTAGTACCTTGAAGAGAGTTTTACACATAAAAAAGTGTTTAAATCCTAAAATTCCTTAATGCTTTCCCCCCTAGCATGGGTGCTTAAATTGCCCTGCAGAGAGCACTATTTCTATTCTTTAGCTCCTGCCTTTAAAAGTAAGGCAAGCAGGGAACCCATTCCAAACAACCCAATAAAAATGGCAGATAAAATATCAGACACACTCCTGTAGGAAGTTAAGAAACCTGCAATCTGTTCAAGGACGTTTTGTGCACAGGAAAAGAAAATAAGTTTGAGGAAGAAAAAGAGACAGGCTAAATCCATCAGTTAATTATTCACTGTGAATTATTTACTCAGATGCAGTTAATTAAGAAACACTTTTAACTTGAACATTTTTCCATCCCCTGAAAATGCAGTTATATTTAAAATCTTCACAAAGGCACAATTCTGAGGCAGGTGTTAGAGGACTTAAGCCCCCCAGCTGATGTTTCTATCCAGCCAGATGAGAGCCAGCTCAGGGATAAAACCAACAACACCAATGGCATTGAAATGGGCCTGAGGTAGGGTGGTCAGATTCCCAAGTCCAGGAGCAAATCTGGATACAGTCTTGCCCCAGTGAATCTTGCCATATTCAAGGTTAGAACCAGCTTATACCTGAGCAGGTCGAACCTTAGGCAGGGAGATACAGATGAATCTGATGGAGTAAAGGTAAACGAAGTTTTTTGGAAGAGGAAATGCCTTGTTATACCTAGTGCATAAGACCTGGGACAGCTATTCCTTACTTAGAGCTGGGAATTGCTCCTGCAGCACAAATGAACTGCAGTCGCAGCAGCCGAGAATGTAGACGAAAGGCAATTATACCAAATGATTGCACATTTTAAGAATAAGCCTCTTCTAACTTCCCATCCATGGTTTGTATCACTTTCCTTAGTCTTCCTCTTGAAAACATTTTGCATTTTCTCTTGCTTAATTTTAAGCAACTATCTGACCTCAGTATCTTTTCTCACTGGGAAGACAAAGCAAGAAAAGCTGGTGAGCAAGGATAATTCTGCCTGTGGAAAGGGCAGAGTTTTCAGGGCGAGGCTTTTCCCACAGTGAGAGATGGAAAACATCCACGTGCCCTGGTACGTGTGCAAGCACTGCAGCAGCACGAGGACTGTGCTCACAGGCATTAATCCAGCTGTGTACAGAGCCCAGGGAATGCACCCACAGCCATGAGAAAGCAAGATTCCTGGGTCATAATTTTGCTCTCTTTGCCTACACTTCGGTGCAGTAATTTAACTTCCTGGTAGGAATGACATTTGCAGAATGCGATAAGACGGCATCATTTCTAAATTATGGATTGTTGCTTCTGCCAGGTTTTGTCCTCCTTATGCTTTTCCACCATGTGTTTCCTCTACAGCAATTGTACTTTATCATTTAGAGAACAACATTGTAAGGTTTCTTTGAAAGCTTCTCCACAAAAAGGAAAACACGTTATTTTGTTAAGTTATCCTGAAAATATGATTTTAAGCTGAGCATGTCTCGTGGCTGCAGTACGGGTCGTATTGATCTCCATCTTTCCCAGGCAGATAACATGCACCAAGGACTTCATACACATGAAAAAGAGCAGCACTCTTAAACCTTTGGAACAAGATCCAAAAACCTCTGTCCCTCTACTACAAAGAGAACACCAGTTTATTCTGATTTGTCTGGGGAGTGGATGCCTTTGGTTTTACTCACAAGCCATGAGCTCACTGCAAATGTTGTGGATGATAAGCTCTATGGTCTGTATTTTACATCTGGTGAGAATAGATGAACATCATAGTCCCTTCTGAAATGAAAAAAATTAAATGTGTTTATGGATGAAAAGTTGCGTTTTTTGGTAACATTTTGCTTTTTAGCTTCACCAGTCACTGAAGAAGGTTGTATGGCTGATATCTGAACTAGCTTTAAAGATATACAAAAAACAATCTTCTTTGAACATTTTCTCTCAGCGGCCAACCAGTCACCTGGATATATCTGCTCAGCCCATCAGCAGCAAATAATCTTGGTTGGCAGATTAATTGAATAATGTACATTGCAATCAATTTTTCATAATTCCTCATTTATACTGTAATTTATATAAATGTTGTATGACTCCCTGGGACTTTCAGATTGCATTTTGGATTGCAATGGTCACAACAGTACAAATTGACAATGCCAAAACTTATTATGGATTTCACGATCTGCTTTTGGTGACTGTTTTAGATAAATATCTACTTCCTGGATGTCATTTCATTAGTAAAGCTTGAGCACAGAAATATTTACAGAAAACAAACACAAAAGAGTGACAATGACAGCTGAATCAAAATCAACCATGGATTTCAAATAAACATGAAATGATGTTTTCTATTCTTAGAGCTTCTGCTGCTCTAATATTGAGTTGCAGCTCTTCATGGCTGTGTCAGACACACAGATTAACACAGGGTCAAGCTGACAGTTTAATTCCTAGCATAATTTATATTCATTCATAATCTTCGCAAAATATTTGCTTTTCTCATCTCTTTTGAAGACAAGAGGCCAGAAGAAATTACTTGTGTCTGGTAAAAAATAGTTTGTCTTAGCAGGGATGCTGTTAATCGCTAGATAGCATAATACCTTTCATAACTTTCAAATTAAATATTAAGCATTTTAACAACAGTTTGGCTTCTCTGCCAGAACCACCCTACTGTAGGTCATAGTAGGGCATCTCTCTTCAAATATTGCATGCTGTTTATTGCTGATCATCCTCTAAAAGACTGATTACTGCATTAAACTTGAACATAAAACTATTGGTATTGCTCTCCAATCTACACAGCTGGATAAATTAATCTATTCTGGTTTATGATGAAGGGAAACTAAGAGCTACAGAAGAGCCATAAAGAGACTCGGGGGTGGACAATGCACAAAAGCAAGGATTTTTTTTTGTTTGCTTTTGCTTCCACCTAAATGTGCTAGTGCTGAACTCACACCCTGTTCTGCCTTTTGTCCCAAGGTTCCCCTCATGGCATGTGAAATACACAGGAAAGATGAGCTGTCTGAGCAGGTGGCACCAGTTGGAAGATGCCAAACAGCTTCTTCTGGTTGTTTGCTATTCCCTTGCAGCTCCTATTTTGCCCTTATCATTCTATTTAAATACCAAACAACAACACACAAACTAATAGAAATTAGTTCATACAGTTATTGCATGCTGTCCAGTGCCAAACACACCAATGCAAAGGTTTTCAGTGAAGCTACTCATGCTAAGTTTCTGATTTATCAATGCAACAGGTGGTATCTGTTAAATGTTTTCCTTTTCCTTCAGGCTCCTATTTAAGGGATGAAGTCCTGCTGTGGAGACAGTCCATACCTTATGTTTCAGTCTGATGAAACTGCCAGCCAGAATTTGCTGAATGATGGGTCCTATCTGATAGAAAGCTTTCTTCTACTTAAAATCTCCCTTATTTCAGGAAAACACCAGAACATGCACAGGCTCACATACTACCTGCTTCTTTTTTTTTTTTTTTTTAATTACTGATTTGCACATATTGCATTGTTCTACATGGTCATGGCAATAATGGTACTTATTCATTTCTTCAAATTAGCAACAACTACTCCACTGGACTCAAATTCTCATCTGGTCTAAGCTCTCGCACCAAAGTATAAGCAACTCATCCTTTCTCCATGCTCTCTATTTACACTATATATTTACCAAAGGCTGCTGCTGCTGGTCTTTAAAACCATCCTGAATTTAAGCTGCAGTCTATGTCAGTAAGTATTATGCACACCAAACACTCTTGGAGCAAAATGAAGAATTCTTTACCAACATCATGCCTGTGTTCAATGACTATGACACAGGAAGCATAAATCTACCAGGGCCACAGGAGATCTTACTCAAGTTTCTTTTATTTAGATTTACTAAAGATAACATTAAGTAGGCAAATTACTTTGAGTCCCCTAAGAAATTATAATAAAAAATGTGTATTAGGAACAAAAACCCTAACTGCCAAAATTTACAAGGACTTCTTTTGTGGGAGTAAATGGCTCTATCTTATTGCCTTAAAAATAAATGCACAAATTGTTAAGCATCCGAAGTTACTAGTAGATGTCAAGCCACAGGAAAGAAGAGTAAAAAATTATTTCTCTCTGCTGGCTATACACTAGACACAAATTTAAGAAATGGTGCTTATGTCTTGAAGGAGTGTTAAAAACTGTATTTTCTTTTACTCATATGCTTACAGAATGCTTAAATGCTTGCAGAAGCTGAAGTAAGTATTGGCCAGTGCAAAAAGTCAACACGTAAATTTACTCTGCATCTTACTGTCTTGCAGAACCTCAGTCCTGAACACCACAAGTCTTTTCTGTTTCAATCCCACACCACCATGCATTTTTAAGAACACACCTTTGGTCTGCCTGGAGTAAATTTATGTAACCTGAACCTGGCTTCCCACTTTCCTCTTGCCCGACTGCAGCGTTCAGGGGCTGCCCTGGTGCTCAGGGACAGTGGCTGGAGAGAGAACTGATCCGCAGGACCCGAGCTGGGTTTGCATCCAGCATTTCCCGTGAGAAGACTCTGGTGGAAAAGGTTCTTGAAGGACACTGCAGAAACGTTCTCATCCCTTTCTCCTCCCAGGCAGACCACCGCCCACAGCCCAACAGCTTGGGCACACTCACAGAGCCTTCTCCATCCGCAGTGGAGACAGACTGCAAGAGCTGGAGGTGCTTACAGCCAGTTGGCAATTAATTTGAAACAGATCCTGTAAATCTGTTGTTGGAAAGTTTGGTAGCTAATTTGCATCCAGAGGCTATAATATCCCTGATCACAGTATTGTGACAGTTTCCTCTAAAAATTCCTGAAGCTTTAATTGAAAATAATCAGCGGTGGAAGTTGCTCTAACAGTCCACATTCACTGACGTAAACAAACACAAGCCTTGAAAGCTGTGAACGTTTCTGTTTGCATCTGCGGCTCTTTCACCAAAAGGCATGTTGTTGATTCCATTTATTCCAAACACAGCATAAATGAATGCTTAATTTGGGAGCCTATAAATAATGAGCACGCTCAATTACAGCAGCAGCATCTAGAAGCAGGCTTGAAATGATGTTCCTGAGTCACTAATGCCATTAAAAACTTCCATGTGCTAAGTCCCAGACATGCACACTCTGAAGTTCACAGGCAAGTGTGTTCCACCCACTTTGGGACATTTTGGATGTAGTTCAGGCACTAATATCTCTGAACAGCACAAGGCCCCTTTATGAATTATCCTCATTACTGCAATACTCCTTCACTGGCTCCCAGCAATGATGTTAAACACAAGGTGAATGTAGTGCAATAGGAAGCAACAGAGAAAGAACGATGCCTTTATCAATTTTCTTAATAGAGAACAGAACATGGTAGAGATCTGGGGGGTATTTGGCTAATTTAAAGCAATTTTCCTGATCGATAACAGTGAGAGATGCACAGCTTGTTACCACTGTTCTGAGTGACAGGCACCTGAAACACATCCCTTTCCTGACGTCTTTCTCAGTAAGAGACAAGTGATTCTGGCAAACTGTCTGAGAGAGGCAGGCATGTAGCTGAGATGAGATTCACATTCTTTTCTCTTTACAATCTCTCTGGATCTGTGGGATGACAGAATGTCACATCCAGAAACCAAGAAGCCTTGATGTACAGGACAGGACCAACATGCACCACTCAGCTCATGGTCTCTCTCTGATTTCTAACAGATTAACTTTTCCTCATTGCAAAATTGCACACTTAGATATGACTCCTCATCAGAGATGAATGTACCACCAGCTCATTTTCCTATGGTCTAGGATCTAACAATATGCTTGGATGGTGACCTCATGCTACTGAGTTTGACTGATCACTTTTTCACCCAAGCCAGTCGCTGTCACCCCACTCACCAAAAAGAGACTGGCGCTGGAGAGAGGAATGGGATGAACTCCCAGCAAGTTACAACGGCATCAGCTGTCTCCAAATCCTGCTGTGATCAGGCAAGTAAGTTCTCAAAAAGTACTTTATGCTTAACTCAGCCATGTTGAGGAGGTGACAGGCACAGGGAATAAGACAACAGCAGAGCTCAGCATCTTCAAAGATGGAAATTCCTCTATTATTGATAATTACTTGGTTCACTGAGAGGCTTCTACTGAGAATCTTCAGGGATTTGGAGTGGAAGTTGTCACAATTCTGTGAACAGCAGTATTAACTGTGCACACTGAGGTAAGAGAGGGAGGATGAGACACCCTGTGCCCTAACAGGTCCTTTTTCTCCTGCAGGCATAATTTCTACACCACCATTTTCTAAATTTAATCTACAAATACTTCCAATTAACAGGTCAGCAGTGTTCTCCCTGCCCTTGCCACAAGTCCAGCCAACTGCTGCAGACAGGGCAGCTGCCATGTTTGAGCCAGGTCTGGCTATCTTTGCTCACAAGAGATTGGCCTTAGCACAAGGGAGAGGCTGTTGAGGTTGTCCCTTTGCTTCCCCGTGCCCTTACTCCCAAAAGCAGGTCAGTCATTACTTCTGCCAAAGTCTTAATTGTTCTTTCTCAGGACTGGACACATTTCAGGCCCCCCAGTACCTTCACTGCTTGCTTTGTGATTAAAGCTAAATACAAATCTTTCCTTCTTATTTGCCTTTCCCTCATCTCTTGACATCTTATCTATTTTCTCCCTCTTGTAACAAGGCAGTAAACAGATATTTACTTGCATTCCTGATTTTTTTTCTGCAACCTATTTTTAACACACAGATCATCAGAAGTTTAGAATTATTTTAGGAATGACATAAAGATACTTCCTTTCTCTCCTCTAGACCCACACAACCACCTCCTGCTGCTCAGATGCCCAAGTACAGCAGATGCCAGATGGCACCCAGGCCTTCAACAAAAGACATGGATTTTCTTTAAGGAGACAAAACTAATGACTTCCCCTTGACATTTGAATGCCATCATGGAGACATGGCAGAGGACAAAGTGATAAAGTGCAGCCAGCCTGTGGCCTGCCTTAGCACACATAAATAAATAAATATGTATTAAAAAATACCTACAAGGGATTTCCTGTTGCAGCCTGGTACAGCTTACACATCCCTTCAGGAGCTGAAGGGCAGAGATGAAAATCTTTCTTCTCTCCAATACCTTATTTGTTTCGGCTGAGTGCCTTTGCATTTCAAGATACAGTGGGTGAAGACAGGTAAAAATCAAACTTATTACCTGGAGCAGATAGGAAGGCAGACAGAGAAACAACAGGGAGGAGAGGCAAGACCAAGGAGTTGAATGAGATCTTTCTTGTCCCAAAATTGCCCCAAGGTGGGCAGCAGTGGAGAGAAAGTGTGGAGAGTGAGGATCCAAAAGTCAAAGGGAATGACCGGGAATGACTGACGACTCTGCAGAACTGAAGTAATCACAGTAGACAGGGCTGTCATATTTTATCTGTGCAGAGACTCTTAATTTTGAGAGATCTCTTGCCATTCATGTTTTTAAAGGCATTCCAAAACAACACTCCAAGCAGTGACCTTGAAGCTCGCTTGCATGGTGCTCCCTCAAAGCACCTTAGAGTAAACCTAAACCTCAATTTTTTGTAGTTTTGTGAAATTGCCACATAAGAGGCAAGTCTAGGTTAAAAATGGTTACATGTTTTCAAGCAGTCTTTCAACTAAAATTTAATAGGACATTAATAGTCTCTAACAGGAAATTAATGAAATGGCTTAAAATGTAATTCCTGCGTGGTAAAAATACCTCAACATTTGTGTCTCTGGATCTGCTAGCCTGAACACAACGAAAATATTTTTAATCATCTATACAGGCTTATCTAAGAAATAAATAATAATTTTTAAAATTCAAGGGCATTTATTACAGAAATTAACAGAGCTCTAACAGGTTCTTCACATTTAAAAAAGACTTTAAACTGTTTGTTTAGTTCCACTAGATTTCCAAATTCCTTAGACTGAGTTCTGACACCAGATGTCCTTTATGTAGTAAGGATCAGTTGCTGACCCCAAAGTTGTAGTCTGAGGACAATGAAGCTCAAAAGAGATTTGGAAAATTCCTACACAGTCCCAGTAACATGACAGATTCTGAGAAGGGGTTTTGCAATCTTGGGGGCAGTGTGGGAAGCCACACACACACACACACACACAGTGTAAAAGCCTCTAGTAACAGAGTGTTTCTCTGAGTGTATTGAGGATGCACAAATAAATGAGACAAAAACATATATGGATTTTGAATATTTCTATATAGGCAAGGTCTTGTATCCAGCAAGCTGAACACTAAGGTCTGGTGTCCTGGCAGCATTAAAAGCAACAACAAAATTCCCTTTCACTGGTTCTCCTTTGGTGTGCAGAGCATGTAAGCAGGACCCAAACTGCTTATCAGTATTAAAGAAAATGAAGGAAAATTGCAATTCCAGGAGGATATTGTGTGGTGCCATTCTTCAGCTGTGAACTGAGCACTCATAACTTTCATTGCCAACAACCCATAAAACTCGCTGTCAAGCACTCAGTGTCCAGGAGGCTTAAGAAGTGTCAAGAAATGCTTTATGCTGTTGCTAACACACTACAAAAGGCTTGATCACTAGATTAAACTAGAGAACAGGCTGGCACTCTCCAGAAAGAAATTTGGATGAGACCATAATGACAGCAAGAAAAAAGAGCTTTGATTTGTGTAAAATAGGATGTATTAAAAGGTGACTGCAGGCTGTGGTTCTCACAATCAGGGGATCCAGACAGACAGATAGACTGAGCAGGAGCTTCGACTGACTGTTTCCAGCCAGTTGCCTGATGGAAGGGCTCTCTCTGGCTGTCAAAAATAGAGAGAGATAACAAAGGTCATGTTTCCCAGCACTGTTCCAGCCTTGTCCCTCAATTAGATGCAGCGGGCTGAAGCACTTTTCCTTGCTGATCTGTGATTTGAACAAGAATAGCCTCAGGACAACTTTAGCTCTTGCTTGGGTGCTCATAAGCCCAAGAAACTGTAAGGACAGGCAGAAACTGCTGGAGGATGGATGTGTGCTTTCCCTACAACTGTGTCCTTTGCTCCTTCTCTATCTGGGAAGAAGGGAGAATGCACAGCCCTGCATCACATGGAGCTTCCCTTTGGCACGAGGAAATCCTAGAAGCGCATCAGCTTCGTGCTACAGGAATGGCATCAAAGATCTGCAATGCAATGGAGAACGAGGCCTCCAGCTGGGAAGGATGTGTCCCCAGGCAAGTCAGCTAGGATGGAGTGCACTCACTGTGGAGGATTTTAAGGAAAGTGGTAAAATGAGGACAGAATCACTGGGACAATGCCAACAACATTTTAGTGTTTTGCAAGGGCTGCAGGGGGGAGATGAAAGAATCTTTCTGATGAAACAAGAACTTTAAAAGATGAACAAAACAAAATGATCCATCTTCAGAGGCTACAAATGTCTTAGTCTCTCAAACTAGCTCTGGTTAGAACCAGGAAAATCACTGAGCTAGAACCAGAAAACATTGCACATCTTTCAGGAACCATTACCTTGATGTATCCAGAATAGATTGAAGAAACTCAATTAAATCTGAAAAATCTGAAACTCTCAGATAAAATATTTTTGAATGCTAAATGGGATTTGTGAGGCTTCATTGCCTTAACCTCTGCTAATAAGCTGCTCAATAAACTTCATGAGAACATATTTTATGTACTGATAACATCTCAAAGTGTGAAAGGTTTTGCAGTTGTTTAGCAATCAGTTACCAGCTGGATTATGGTCCACTAATGCTGTTAGATTTCTGCAAGACAGAAGGCAGCTTTTCAACCATTTGTTATTTTAATGATGAGGAATCTCACCATAAGCCTTGTTAAAACTTCATTTAATCTGTTACAGAAGAAACAAAGACATTTAGAAGTGAACATAAAAAAATTTTCAATCTATCAGAGCAGAAATTATAGGGTCTAGGGAAGCTCTTAAGGAGCATCCATGGAATAAAATGACTCTGCTAATTAAAGAGCTCTATCTTTTCAGGTTTGACATTTAGGGACTGTCTTCAATAGGGACTCAACTACTCTGCATGATAGCACTGGTAATGACAAAGTGAAAAAGGGGGAACCTTTACAAAGTTGTAACCAAATCGCTCCATCTATTCCAAATATCACCCAAACATTTGCAAGGGTGTTTTTCATTGAGTTTTATTCCCAAAAATGTCAAAGAGAGAACAGAGGGTGCAACCTCCCCACCCCTAGATCATGGGGAAATTCTTCCTTGCAGAGATGACTTTGGTTCAGCAGCAGTACTAGGACAGAATCCAGTGAGAGGTAAATGTGTTTCAGGAAAGGTGGGATGTGAAGTAATTTCAATGAATTTCATCATGCACAGCCCATGTAACTATGACTGTCTAATCTTTTGCTAAGCCTAGGAATGTGCCATCTGAGGCAAGTAGGAGACAGCTCTGCTCCTTTGTTCTCTTAATGTGCAAAGTACTCTTGCAGATCTGGAAGAGGCATTTCCATGGGGCCCTCAAAAGAGAAGTATCATGCTCTGGACTCCCTGGACCTTCTTTAGGATGTCCCATTCCATATCTGCCCCATTGCCTCTTATATGCCAACTGAGAAAATACACACAGTGCTAGAATAATCTGGTTTTATAATCTCCAGAAAATATCAATGCAATATATTACCTGAATGAACATTCATGTCTAATACACTAGAGGTAGAAAATGGCCATTTCTGAGTGCACAAAAAAATGCATTTTCCAAAGGACTGAACACTAACTTCAGTCCTTCAATTACCCTTAAAATTCTCCACCTGCTGAGCAACATGCCAAAAAATTTGCAATCATTAGTTCAACAACAAGTTTAAATTTGCACTTTCAGGTGCAGATAAAAAGTTTATGCTCAAAAAGTCAGGCTATTTACTGAAAAACACACTGAAATGCTGTAATGTCAATTCTCCAAGATTTCCTGGAGCAGTAATGTCATTTACAGCACAGCTTCTCGTAGCCCTGAGGGAAGGACATGCTATTCCAAGTCCTGTGATTACTACCACCTTTACCAGCTCTAATGAAGTTCCCAATTGCTATTGTAAGAGTTAGGCAAAGCTCCCCTTGAGAGTATATTTCCTGCAAGGATTTCCCCAGAAATGAGCTTATAAGACAAGCCACCTACTAAACCAGGAGAGAGTTCAGGGCTCTCTGTCAGACCTTGATCCCATTTAAATTAATGACAAGGAAGAGGGCATGATCTATAATATCTATCTGCTTTCTTCTCTTTGTTTATGGGAGGTGGAAAACATTGGACAAAGTTATATCTATCTTGAAAGTCCAAGTACCAAGAAATTATAAATAAACAAATATGTTTTTAATTTTGAATACAGAACAATCTATGTTAAACATCCCAGTTCTATGGATAAAAAGGGAATTGTGCTGCTTTGGGTTCTTCTGGTATGTTTGATATAAAAATATTCTCCAGCTCCCACACTCTTCCATAGCAAGCCAGAAGTTTACCAGATGTCCAGCTGGTTTGAGACCTCTGTCTTCAGCTGGGTTTCCTAAAGAAACAAGGCTTGTGCAAACGTTGTTTGTCTGTCTACTTCCAGTAACTTTTGAAAAAAGTTGCATAAGCTGTTTCTCAAAGAATTACTTTTTAAAGTTTCTTTCCCCCCAAGCTTGCAAAATATTAACATTTGAAATCATTTGACATAATATCGCTCTTGCAAGAAACTGCTGAAATGGTAAATTAAGTGCCATCTAGACTGGCTAAGGAGTTTTTGATAAGGGAGTGATTTTGAATGAAAAAATGGATACTTAATTCAAAGTCAATTAAAAATGGAATTATAAAGTATCTAGATGAGAATCACATAATGGATATCAGCAGCACAAAGTCTATAAAAGAAAATCAACCCTGAAATTCTTCCAAAGGGTCAGCAAAGTCTTGAAAACCAACTTCACCAAAAACTTCGACTTTTAAAACCTTTCCTGAAGCTTTTCATAAGACTTCATTAATTAAACTAAGCAGTCATGGACTCAGAAACAGGAATGAGTTCTGAATCTTAACTAAGATTCTAGTTTCTTAACTAAAGTACAAGGTTTAAGAAATGGCCATTTTTCACTGTAGCATAATATTAATAGGAGTTGTCCCAATAATATTAGCTGGATATAATTTCTAGAATACATAATTTTACAGATCACATTCTGCCTTTTGTTAACTATAATAAAGGGAAATAATTTTTAAGGAACTAAATCTGTTTACTCCCAAAATAATCATGAGTAAAATTTAACCCAGAGAGTCCAGCAGACCAAGAAAGAGAAGTTGAAAGTCAGAAGCTCTTGTGAAACCATGTCTTTCAGAAAGACAGAGCACTCAGGGTGACTGCAAAATCATGTGTGTATATGAAAATATTTTCTTTGAAACTGCCAAAATCCATCTCAAAAAGCAATGGAGGTTAATAACTGACCATTTGCCTTTCCCCAAGACTGCAGACCTGAAGAATCTTCTTGAAGATTTTTCTTGAAGAATCCCATCATTACAGTCAATTAAGCACGTCCAAAAATGCCCACCAACACAGACCACCTATGAGGGATTGCAAAGGGCTAAAAACACACAGATCCTCTCTGTAACTTAACTGATCTACAAATGTCAGACCAAGCCCTTGTTCTTCCAGCTGATGGGAAGAAAAATGGTCTAAACTAATTTTCATTTAAATTTCTTAATGCACTGCACCAGTTGTTTGTCACATCCTGACACGCTGTCATGTTGTTTTACAACATGATGTATTGTAACATGATATGAAGTGAACATATTTCATTTAGAGGAATGCACTAATGCCTTTAGACTCTCGAGGAGCAGACAGGTAGCGGCATCATTTCTTAGCACCTGATCTAGATTTATTAGAACAGGTGAAAACAGAGTAAACTACCTACGCTGCTTTCAAATGATTCTAGGAAGCATCACCGCATTTACCTGGTGCTCTATGCTCAGACCCATCCTACCAAATGCAAAAGGTGCTTGACTATGCCAGGAATTGCATCAATGCAGAGTCAATTTCTGATTAAAAGAATCAAAAAATAAGGTCTACTAAAGACTTTGTAAATTTTCTAACTCGCTTTCCTTCCTGGAACACAAGAATGTTCATTTTACTTGCGCAAGCCTTTTTATGTGTATGTAGTGGAAGGAGTTGCTCATATTTATGACAGAAATATATTATACTACAGAAGTTGTCATATTTTCATTTAAAAAAAAAACCTCCAAGACAAGTCCCTAAACTTCAAAGAAAGAGGCCCATATTTTTCCAAGAATCCCCAAATAAATCCTTGAAGTTCAGGTGAAACTCCGCATTTGATTATCTACAATCTGTGTGATGACCAGAAGGGGCTGCCCTGTCTCTCTCCCTGCTCACTCTCAGCAACAAACAGCTCATATCCTTCACTTCTCCGGGGTTAGCTGCACGCTGACTGAAAGCTAAATTTTTTTGCCAAGCTAATTTTCAGTTACATAAGAGAGATACAACTCACTGTGAGACTGCACAAATGTTAAAACTATAGGGAAAGAGGGAGGAAATACGTGGCTGGCAGCATGGGAAGGCAGGGAGACTACACTCTCATTGCTGTTTGCTGCAGAAACTGAAATTTATAAGCAGAGATTGAAATGACACGTATTTTATCCCCAAGTACTACCAAGGGAAAATACATGCATTATGTGCATTGTCTACAACTTTAAAGAGTACATTTGTGAATGAAAGTTTGAATTTCAGCCCTTCTCAACTCCTGTGATTCAATAGCTGGACTCATCTCTCATGGGCGCTGTTGCTGTTAAGCAGAAAGCTGATAGATAATGAAAGAATATTCTTTTACTCTTTCCACAAATAATATTTAAGATTTTAAAATTATATTCTTAAAATACCCACTGAGCCTTGACTGTAGTCTGAGAAGAGTCCTAGTATAAACAACACTCCTTAATTTGTATAGCTCACAACAGGACTTCCCTTTTAATCCAGGAAGATTAATTGTCATAAGAGCTAATTGATTAATTAAATCAGTTACACTTGGTCCAGGGTATCTCTGGATCTATAAGGTTCATGATTTCACTGAAATAGGAAATGACTAGATATCAAAACAATTTGTTTTAATGACCACCCCCAGCCCTGCCAATAGCAATATTTATGAAGGTGGCCAGCCAGTGGAAAGCTTCTTGAAGAGCTGGAGAAAACATCCCATCACTCTCCTATTCCTAAAAACGTCACAATGTAATCCAAAACCAGTGAATTATTTGTGCTGACTGATATAACTCTATATCTTGGAAACACTGAAAGAGACACTCCCCATGATTAATGAGCCACGATCTAATCAGTATGTGCTGCTGGGCAGGGGATCAGCAGGAGATGCTACAGGAGGACCTCCAAATGCCTTCTGCATTAACTTCACAGAGAAGCTAAAGTCATAGAACCAGGTAGGTTGGAAAAGTCCTTTAAGATCACCAAGTCCAACCATTAAGCCAGCACTACCAAGTCCACCAGTAAACCCAGGAGATCCCTTTGCAAGAAGGGAGGATTTCAGAGTCAAGAGCCACAGAATCACAGAATGGTTTTGGTTGTGGGGTAAAAGGTGAAATACAGCAAAACTTCCCCAGCAGAATGCATTTAAGTTTTATTCACACAAATAATGCTAGAGATGGGCTCTGGAAGGAGCATGAAGCAATGTCATGCCCCAAGCCAATGCTCTAAGCATGCACCCTATGGATTGACATTCACTCAGCCTCACACCTGCCGTGTGCTCACTGAGCTGCATAGCCCTGTTCCGTGACCTTTCAGATCAGTGTCTTCCTGGGGCTCTCTGAAAAGTGTAACAGCATAACTAGAAAAGTTAACTGCATCTCTGAGACACAAAACAAAGAATAATTCTGTCTCCCCCTCAGCTGCTCCCTCCCACGGTTGTCCCTTCCAATCCAGAAAGGCAGATTTCTCCGGCTGAGAGCACTTGAAGCACTTGACAGTGCCAGCCACCCTGGCCATGCAGAGTACTAGTTTGGTGACATATTCTTGCCATCACCTGCAGAAATGCCCTCTTTCCCCAGCAGCTGCAGGATATGACTGTAGCTGACAGTAAACTGTAACATCTAATGAACTTGCGTGGAGCGTCTGAACGCCTGAGGAATTCTGTCATGTGTCAGTGCCGCTCATGTTAAGAGATCCATTAGGAGTGCAGTGATCTGAGGAAAGGTCAGCTGTCACAACTAGTGCCAGAAGTGTCACCTTTGTTTAAAAGGATTTTGCACCAAACTCCCCAGCTAACTAGATGGCGCTGGTATCCTTGTCTTAAAGCCACAGACATCAGACTGGCACACACGCACCGACATCCTTTGCTGCAGAAACATGAGTGCTAAGCCTTTTTCCAATGGGCCTGATCAAAGTCCAATGGCATTGTCAGCATCCCTGACACTTCTTTTGGGAGGTGCTTGGACTTCTTCAGTTGCGCACCAGAGAGCTCTGCACTGAACCAGCAAAGCACCACAGGAGGCATTTTGTCAGTTTTTGGATAGAAAACAAGAAATCCTACTTCCCTCTCTCCCATTGCTGGGTCTCTGATACGAAACAATAGCTCTGCCCACACTCAGGACAGGGGAACAGGATGCAATAAGCATAGCGAATTAAATCAGAAATAACTGCAAAGAAAGATAGCTGAGTTACAGAATGGAAAACAGGATTAGAGGCAAGGCAGAATCACCACGGTGTAATTACTGTTCTGGTGGATGGACTCGCATGCGGCCTGTAATCCGATTCAGCCTCAAGTTTGCTTCTCCAGGACTACGCCTCCCCAGAAAACTTCTCTGAGGTTTGGAAAGAGCTAATGCAGAACTGATTCATTCTCAGCTGATGGAGCCAAGGTGTTAATGACAAAACACAACTACTGTGTTAAACTTGCAGGGTAAAATTCCAGCTTGACTGCTCTCAGCAAGAAAAATGCCACTGCCCTCAGTGAGGCAGCTGTCCCTTGGTCATTAGCTCTTACACCATTATGTGATGCACGTTATGAAAGCATTCATGTTTCAGAGTCATCTTGCAACTATCTGCTACTCTGAAAACCTGTTTTTTTAATACCTGACATACACTAAAATTATCAGCTTCAGGAGAGGTGAAGTGATTGTTTGTGTCTAGTTACTGCTTTGCTTGGATTCTTCAGGCAGCAGCACTTGCATAAAAGCTAACGTAGCTCATCTATTTGAGTAACAGTAAATGAAGCTTTAAATAAGCTGTTTTAAACCACAATTGTGGATTGTTAAGTAGCTGGGCTATGCTGACATACCACTTTTATATTTTCAGTCCTTTGAACTAATTCTGTAAATTATAAAAATAAATTCAGGACTCGGATGCCTTGTCACAACAGACTGTGTCTGTATCGAACTGCTTTGCAATAGGGATTGAATATGGTTTAATCTTGTCAAAGTAGGTTTTATTATGGTGCACTCTAGACAAGCGACTTTGACACTCTTGAAATAGGCATGGCATTAACTGTGATCATCCCCCAGCTGCTGAATGACACCACAACTCAGGTTTTCTTTACAGGAGAGTCAAAGTGGGAAGCTGACCTGTAGTTTGTCAATGATAGTATTGGACAAAAGTTTAAAAGGAATTGTGATTCTCAGGAATAGGGAAGAAACATGTACTGTGCCAAAACTGAAAACCTTGTTGGAACAAGGATACAGAAACAGAAATTAATGAAGGAAGAACAAGAAATGGCCACTTGTTACTTTGTAGATGTCTGAATAAATCCAGGCTGATGTTCAGGACTCTTTCACAAGATTCTTTAGCCCTTGTTTTCCTCTTTTGTTATCCACAACGAAAATAAATTGCAATTCAGGATTATTACATCTAATAGGAAACGTATGTAAGTAATGAAGGATTTGGGGGCTTAAGCCCTGATTTGGTGGCTTCAAGACTCAGACTGTGCAGTATCATGACTGTGGACACCAGAAGAGGGATTCGAGTCTTGGCTCACACCTAGAAAGATGGTGAATGACCACATCCTCCCTGGAGCAATAGGCTCAGGTGCAAGAAAATAAACTCCAAACAATTTTATTCCAAAGGAAATTACTATTTTGGCCAGAAATTTTGTACCTTCTGCTCCAAACTATGCATTTAGACAGTATGTTTTAGTAGAGCTGGACAGCTCAGTAAAACCAGTTGCTTGTTTCTGCCAAGCTTAGGGACTGAGGTTTCACTGCTTTAAGAGAGAACATAACTCTGTCAAAGTGAATGTAAAAAAAAAAATCCCTCTAAGATAAAGAAAAATAAACATAGAGGTGAAAAGTTTTGTGGTTCTAAATTTTTGGCTGTTTTCCTACCACCAGGGGTTGGGAAGTTAAAACAAAATAAAAATCTCTACACTTTCATGTAGTCACTTTTATTCACCACTAAACGCATTCGATATCAACCTCTTCCACACATACAGCTCTTCTCTATCAAAAAAATTATAGGGCAGTTGTTCAGAAGTGATGGTATTTGATGATTTTTGCTACTGAATATATGTATTTCATGAAACAGCCCCAAAAGGATTCTGTGAAGGTTCTCAATTCTCATTGAATTCTGTAATGCTTTTTCAAAAGGCAAATTTCAGAGGGAGAAATCAATGTTTCTGAAAGTGGATCATTACGGACTAGAAAATGTACACTTCTATTCACAAATGATCCGGAAAAAGAGATGAATAGTGAAAAGACAAAGTTTGCAGGTGATATGAAATCATTCAGGATAATCAAATCTAAAGCAGGCCAAGAACTGTTGCATAAGGAACTTGCAGTACTCAGGAACTGGATGGTAACATGGAAAATGAAATCCAGTTTTGCTAATGAAAGGATTTCATGCTGGGAAAAGTGTCTATACATGCAAATCAATAGGCTCTATACTACCTATTGCCATTCAGCATATGGATGGTGGAGTCTTTCCCAGTGACACTCAGTTCCATCCTCAAAAGTAAACAAAATGGCTAGAAAAATACCAGGAATTGTTAGGAAAGTTTAAATAAAAAAAATGTAGGGCATCATTAATGCACCTGGTTGAGGCAAAAGAGGACACACAGATTTCCAAAAGCACCACTATGGAAGAGAGGTCTACTAGGACCAATAAAGACAATGATCCAAAAGCACCAAGCTTGGGTCCTAGGCAGCAGCAGATGGGAGGAGGATTGTTCTACCCATGCCCTGCTGCCTATATTCCTTTCCTAAAGGTATGTTCTTGTTATTCTCTTCGGTGTTGTGGAGAGAATCTGTAGCCACATGGAACCTTCCCTCCCAAATATGGCCAATGTCACAACATGAGAAAAACCTCAAAATGTGCCAGCAAAATGTGGAAAGTAGAAAACTGTTAGTTATCTGTAGGTCAAAGTCATTCAAGAAGCCTTTTCTGAACTGAGCAGAATGTGCTGGTGCTTAGAACTTCTGAAATAAACCCATCACTTCTCCATTGCTCCCAAAGTTTGTTTTGTTGGAGGGGTGGGACAGGAGCAGTTTGTCTTTTCAGCTCTTCAGAGATACACATTCAAATACATTTGGGGTTACTGGAACTGCAAAACCAATTTTCATTCTTGATTGATTTTTTCAGTAGATGGAAATGCTCATCTAACTGTTTTTTAGTGTTTGACCTTTCTATTTCGTTTGGTTAATCTTCTTGATGATGAAATAGCTTTCATGATATTCACACAGGGTAACTGTTGAAGGCTAGAGCATGAATGCTAATTTTTTACAATGTTCTGCTGCTGTGGACACCTTAGAAACAAAATCAGATTGAAATAAGAACTTCAGCTTTTGGTGCTTCCTAGAGACTGATTAAATTTAGTTTCCTTGTAGCTCATGATTAGTCAGGGGGTGTCTATACAGGGTATCTGTGGAAATCCATCTTTTGGACCACGCCAGCACCACTGAATCTGAACACAAAAGGGAAAAAAACCCCTCAAAATAATAATTTCTTTTGCAAATGTTATAAAATCTTTCAAGTTTGAACTCTCCCGACAACATGAAAGTTTCATGAACATCCTCATGGGACAAGGTGTGAAGATTAGAACCTTCACTGTAGTAGGGATGGGACTGAGCCAGGTCCCCCACACTCTGCCTAACAGCTCATGGAGATGTTTTTGCCTGGTCTCACTTCACACACGTGCCTAAGCACACTGTCTGTCTTGGCCTACTGTCTGTGTTTTCAGGTCTTTGAAGGGTGCCTTTGAAGGTTAAAGGACATGTCCTATCTTGAACTTGGGAAGATTTCAACCTGAAAAACAGCAAACATTTTGCTTTACGTGAAAAATTTTCCACTCTGTAATAGGAAGCATTTGACAGGAATCACATGTGCTAAAAGAGACACCTCTCTTAAAATCTACTTTGTAGCAAACGCAGATTCTAATAGAAGTTCTCAACTTTGCAGGCAGCAGCATCACTGGACAATCTTATCAACACAGCACTGAGAAGAGCCATCAGCCCTACTGGCTGTGTGGGTCTGCATATCCCTGACATGGACCTGGTTTGTCCCATGGTCCAAAGATTTCCTTCATGATTACAAGCTTTAGAGACTTTACATCAAACAGAAATTTGCCCCATGTAGTATAGGTCATCTGCATGAAAAGAAAGAGACAAAATACCAGCCACTCCAGTCTGATTTGGGCTAAGAGTGTCCTCACTGGTTATCAGAGAGCTTCTGGTATCCCACTGAGATAGAATTTCATGTTCTAAAGATCTTGTGCCATTTTTTAGGTTTTCCTGCAGCCTTTTGTGAAGAAATCAGCTTGATTTCAGAGGAAGCAATCCTCTTTGCTGCCTCTGCCCACAGAGAGGACAAAAACCAGGCTGCAGTCATTTGGCACCTTCACTACTCCTTTGTGCAAAAGGTCAAAAATTCTGCAGAAACATCAGTTGTCTGTTCTGGCCCTCAGAACCACCTTGCTGGGCTGAATAATGCTCTCAGTTGAGCAATATCAAGCACAGTGCCTGAACCTCCATGCAAACTGTCAGCTCATTGCCTGGGACAATTGGGGTGCAGTCACCTCCTGTCCATTTGCTGTGCTGCAGCTTGCTCACAGTGTGCAACAGGGTGGAGCTCCCACTTCAGGCACATGCCGTGGGGAGACTGAGCCCTCCCACTCACCTTTGATTCCTGGAACAACAGAGCTCTGGGATTTGTTAAACCACACTTGCAGAGTGGTTTGGCCCCATTATGCAGGGCAGAGGCATAACAACAAAAAAGAGGGAGAGAGAGGCAGATTTCCTTAGGGATCAGCATGTTCAACGATCCCTTCAAACCACCACAAAGCTCATTTACTAAGCCCCATAGGCTCTCATTAAATTTCTTTGTCAAAATATTTGCCTTTATAAACTCACCCAGGAGCACGTCGTTCTGCATTCCAGCCAGCCAGAACGCTCGTGGAGCACCGAGCAACTGCTGAGATTTCACGGGCACCCACTTTTAAGCTTCTTTTGGTCAGCAACTCTGCTCTGTTTCCATGAATAACCACCATATAGCATCTAATTTAACCTACTAAGCTTAGATTTCTCCAGTTCCTTTTTTTCTCAGCTACTTAACAAACCAATTCTTTCCGAGAGCCCTCAGTTTATTCACAAGCGGATAACAATTACGCGCCGCCGTGGTTTGGCAGAACAGAGCCGGTCACGGTTGAGGTA
This sequence comes from Neopelma chrysocephalum, assembly GCF_003984885.1. Taxonomy (NCBI): domain Eukaryota; kingdom Metazoa; phylum Chordata; class Aves; order Passeriformes; family Pipridae; genus Neopelma; species Neopelma chrysocephalum. The sequence continues at coordinate 9,375,407 of NW_020897720.1, forward strand.
GGAAATTCCTTTCTGCACTTTCAAAACGTGGGAAAGACACGGGAGAAATGCAGAAGAAGAGAACATGTAGGAAAGCCTACAGCTTTGAAAGCTGACAAGGAAATGCTAAGTGTGTGAGTTGGCTGGAGTCCCTCGTCTAATCCAGCCGGAGTAGACGAGAAGGGCATCTAAACCTCGTGCTTCTCTTCTCTGGGAAATGAGTGATACTGACTGGTCAAAAGGATGCCAAAAGGCATTTCCTTTGTCTTCACTTTCTTCTCATTTTGTCCTGAAAAGGTGTAGAGGCTACACAGGAAGAGAAATAAAGAGAGGAGAAAGTCAGGCTTTACTTTCAGCTTCTCCTTTATGGAGGCAGCAGCTCCACAGTTTTCAGCAGACTCACTCTCAATTTATGCCGGGGTAACAGAGCAACGTGGGAAGCTGGATGGAAGTAACTGCAGTTACAGTTCCCCTGAGCAGAAGCAGCTGTAACATGTGATATGCAGTGCTGAGCCACGAGGTTTCCCCCCAAGTCCCACCAGCATCTCTGACACTTGGTACAGCTGAGACAGAAGGCAGTGAAACACAGCTGCCACAGAGAGGCAGCCAGGGATTCCTACAGCATTTGGGAGCCTGAAGAGAAAGGTTAAGTAGTTCCCTTGCCATACAGAAATGACATTATCCGACATTGAGAAGGTGCATGGCACAGACACACAGTGCTCTGGTGACCTCCAGCCTCTGGAGTTGCTCTTACATGAGCCATTTCTGCTGGAGCAACAGGGATCAAAGTGCCAGAAAACTGCACCATCTTGTCTCACAAGGAGCCTTATGTCCTGCTTTCCCCAAATTTGTCGGAGGAGCAAGAATATCATAGGTATTAATTTCCTCCAAATGAGGAAAAAAGCATCCCGCTACTGGAATGAGATGCAGAGGCTCAGCAGAGAGAAGAGGCATCAGTAATGCAGCCCTCAGGCACCCTCAGTTTTTTGTGTGTATTTGCACAATACCAGAAATTAAACAAAAAGGAATGTTTTAGCTCTATCTAGTGTACTAGAGAAACTGTTAATGAAGTTTTTAAGTACAAAAAAGAAAAACTATCTTGCCGTCTCCTGATATTTTCTCCCTGCCCTGTTCTCTTCTATATGCATCCCCTCTCCCCAATACACTTATCTAATCAATCCTGCTCTGCCAGTCTAATGCATGTAATTTTGTCTTAGGGTGCATCCCTATCACTCAGGCATCAGAGGCTCATGTATATATATATATATAAAACAAGCCATGTGTTTAAAAAAAAAAAAACCATCCCTTCACACACTTCTTCAAAAGCCCAAGATACTAAAATGCAAAAAAAATTGATAGAGTACCAAAAATCAACTCTAATATGCTTGACTCATCTGTTGATTTTAATTGAATGGTCGGTGTCTTCAGGCAATTTCATTATTCTCCCCAGAGCTGGGGAGCTAAATGAAAGACAAACCTCGTTAACCTCTGACCATGAAAATCAATAATTTTCAATAAAATTTAGGCTCATTTGTTTCCAAAGGATCCCACATCTTGACATTATGTGCTCCAGAGCTAATCAGCTATGGAATATTATATTTTTCCAGATAATTTTTGCCAACTTAGCTACAAAATCTTTAACTTTACCCAAAAATAGAGGAATCCTTGCATTTATATGGAACAGCTTCTCTCCAGGTCATGTGGTAGTATAAGCAAACAGTATCCAACCTGCCCTGCATCCATAGCTACTCCACAGTGACAGTGTAAACACTTCAAAGAGCACTACCCTTATTTTTAGTTCTGTTTAGGGTCATTGATTCTTCTTCAACCACAGAATTGATTCCTACGAGTTCATGTTACACACTCTGTCTCACTGAATTCTGCAACCACTGAATGCAAAAGTACATTCCTCTTTTAAAAACAAATGCCAGCCTTCCCAGCACAGCACTGGAAAAAGCTGAATATGAGCTTGTTCCTGTGGATGCACCAAAAGCAAAGGGTGAAAAAAATGCTTAATATTTCTTCTAGTTCCCCTTTTTCCAACAGGAAACAGTAGCAACTGTGGGAGTCTGCTAATGAAGTGCTTAAGCTATTAGATTCCTCCAAGTGGCAGTGAGAGGATATTTGTATAGATCCTGGCTATACAACATGAGGAAATCCATTCCCTACCTCAGTGGAGCATAAAATACAGAAATTTCAGACCAGAAGTTGGTGTTCTGCAGAAAGAGCAAATATAACATTGCTGGAGCGTGACAAATATTGATAAGAAAAACAGATCAGTGAAGGGAAGAACCAAGCAGTCCCCCCAAATACAATGCACAAATCCTCACTGGAATTCTACCAATGTTATAGTAACAACACCAGCTTACAACAGAGCTATCACACAAATACAAAAATTGATGTTTCTAATTCCTGGGCTAGGTTGAACACTAGATTATAAGGCTTCAAAAATGACTTTTATGAAGAAAATATTAGCAATAAAAACATTTCCAGGTCATTGGTGAGCAGGACTCTCCAATGGCTTTCTTTGAGAAGGAAGCCCCTAGAAACTGGCAAAGCACATCAAGAAAAGGGAATAATTAGGGAGAAGAAAAAAAGGCTCAGTGGGAGATAATATCCATTCTCAGAGAACACACTGCATGTGCACAGCCAGTCTGGGAGACTGGATGACTGAATATTCCAAATCCACCCTCAAGATATGCAGATGCTGGCAGGTCTGAAAGCAGGAAATCCAAAATGCACCCACAGGACACTTTCACATCACACAGTTAGGCATAGAGCCACAGCATCCCCAAAGCAATAATTCCTCTGGATGGACTAAAATCTTTGTAAAGGGGCTGAATAAGTTAAAGAAGCAAACAGAAAATTCAGTTTCACAAGAATAGATATTAATGGAAAGGACAGCATTGATAGCATTTAGGTTTTGCTCCTCTGTGTGCAAAAACTCCCACCACCATACTGAGAGCTCTTGCAGGCCAAGGCATCCAGCCCCAGCCTTCCTTCTTGGAGGATCCCCTCCTGTGGGTGGAAAACCAGTTCTTGTGGACCATTTCAGTTTTGACTGTCCTGTGGAGAGCTCAGGTGGAGACACTGAATGTGATAATATGGCAAAGGAGATGTTTTGCCACAGACATTGGACCAAAATGCCCATTCCCACGTAATCTCATTTCACACCAACCAACCTTTACCACACGGCTCCTTCACCTCTGCTGAATTCCTCCTGCCAGAGAAATCCCACACCTAACTTACACCCTTGTCTAAGGGAGACACTTCCTCACGTTAATCAGCCCAGTAAGAATAGTTCTTTTGCTGACTGAGAACCTTGGTGGAAGAAAACCAAATAAATTATATTAAAGGTCAGGCAAAGTTGCAGCCACCTTACAGCAAATTCCTTCAAACACAGCTGAGCATTTTGCAGAACCTTAATGAGGTACAATCAGCTCACTCCTCTGACAGCTCAGTTTAGGGAGTAAAACAATGACTATCATATAGGTTGGTAATGTAGACAGCAAAAGGTACATGATGAAATCCTGCTTTTGGTGACTCAGCACAAAGACTCGGGAAAGCACAGTTTGCAGAACATCAGGGAAATCACACCACTGCTCAGCTTTATAAATGTTATAAAAGCAGCTGACAATTGATCCCTTTTCTCACTGCTTTCAAATGAAAGTCATCAAAAAAGTTATATTATGCGTGCCAAAAATTATGACAAAGGGGTATCCTGCAGGGAAGGATCACAGATATTCCAAGCAAAGAGTAAATATTTATCACTAGAGAGAAAAAAACAATGAAATCTCAGAACTAAGGTTAAATGCTATTGGACACTTTTCAATATCAGATAAGAAAAATAAAAAATATTAGGCATTGGATTTAGGTTAGATATAACATTTTTCTAGTTTGGGTGAAAAGTCGAAGAAAAGTTAGTTGGATTTGCCATCAGGAGTCTAATTTCCACAAGCAAAAATAAAAGGCTGCATCTTTCAAGTAAAAGAAAAGAATGTTTATCAAAAATCTGCCACGTACCAAGAAAAAAACCTACCAGTATTTTGTACTTGGATTTTTTTGTCTGTTTTCCAAAAGAGCATAGCACATGGAGTCACCCAAAGGACAACAGGTTCTTGTTTCTTTCTAGATACCAGGAATACTGGTAATTGCATTCCAGCTTTCCACTCGTTTTTCATCTGAGATGCTTCGCACTTTTCAGATTTGAAATGAAAAAGCTCTCAACACCAGGCAGTGCATTCTATTGAATACCCCTATCAAGTCAAATCAAACTGACTGACCTCACATCATTTTCCCAAACACTTGTGATGTTTTCGTTGCACTGTCCCTAATAGGATTTTTACTGCAAGATTCATAGCAACTGACTGGAATCTTTGGGAGTGGAGCAGTGATTGCATGGCAATTACTTTACAAATATTATCCATTACAGGAAGCACTTCACTTATCCTGTGCTTGAGAAACTCAGGTGATACCAAATAATGTTTCCCACTGACAGCTGTACCTGCTGCCTGGCACAACACAACTTTCAGTTTGGAAAGCAGCACCTGATCACTATAAATCAAGTAGATCTCTGGTTTTCCTTCCAAAACTTTTGCTCAAGGGACCCTATTGGCAAAGCAAAATACTGTGAAAATGTAAATTGGAATTTTCAGACCCGGATTTTCCTGTGCAAAACCTTTACCAAACCAAGTATTCCCGAGAGTGCTCATCACAAAGTAAGGCTTTTAAAACAGTTTCTTCCCTCAGTGACAGTTTCTACACTCAGAGACAAGAGATGCTGAGGCTTGTAAAGTCGAGTTTGGGCAGTCAAACACCAGAAATGTCCAGACGTTACCCAGGAAAGACCAGGAGTATAAGACTTGTGAAATGAACCTTCATTCAGCAGCGTGGCCCTTACTGACCTCGTTAGAAACTAAGCATGGCACATTGAGGCATTTCCTTAAGTACCCTAAACATTTCCAATGATGTAAACTGATTTCTTATCATATCCTCTGAGCTTTAAAACGCCCTATTGACATTTTGCTTGCTTTATTTATTCATTTACTTCAAGACCACCAGGGCAGCTCACAGAGGCTTTCCATGTGCCTTAGCTCCTTTTCAATATTAGGAGAGCTGTCAAAATTCATAGTTTGAAAATTATGATAATTCCATTTGAATTGTATTAACAAAGGGGTTCATCTGCGTGCTCCCCATACCCCCTTGGAAAACTGACTGGTTTAGTGGTGATTGTTTTGTTATAGTGGTATTGATGAAGAAAATCTATGGTGCTAAATATACACCTGTGGCTGTGTAGCACAGCACAGCAAAATTATGTGTTAGTGTCAGCACGGCTCAGTAGCAGCTCTTCCCAAATTAGATTAATTTAATTTTAAAGAACAAAGCAGCTGGGCATTCATTTTATGACACCAGTCTTCCTTCCTGCTTGCAAAGAGTCTACTCTGCTTACTGTCAGCTTATTAGCTTTAAAAAAAAAAAATTATACATAGAATTTTTGAGGGTGTATAGGGAAAAAAAGCCCTAAATATAATTCTACTCATGTCACCAATTTCTAAAACACAAGAGGGTTGTTTTTGAAGAGGGCAGCAACTCAGGAAAGTACCAAACATGTGCTTAAGTGAAATCCCTTCCAGTATAGCAATTAAGGTGTTAAAGTGATTTGTTCAATAGGGATGGACATTCAATTAGAACACAAGTGTACAGATCACGGGAGTTGTGATTTTCAATTGAAAATGAAATCAACAGCAAGGGATTTTTCCTTCTAAGCTTCACATAAAAATACAAATTTATTAGATCTCGTTTAAAGTTATTGAAGACTATCAAAAGAACATTATTCCAGCATTGATTCAAAACCATGGGGTGCACTATCAGCATAATTAAAATGAAAGTATATTGAGCTATTTTCCTCTCCTGCTTCCATATTATCGTCTAATTGTTCAGAATGTCTGTTTGTTACAGAGGCAAAGTAATTAAGCACAGCACGTTGCAACAAGGGGGATCATAAAGCCAGAGCTGGCTGCATTACCAACACAGATATCAGCAAAGGAAAACATTAAGGAAAGGATCGGAATTGTAATTGAAAATAATTGGATGATCCAGTTCATTTGGCTGACATCAGGACCATTTGTGCACTCCAGCATTCTTTAGCCCTGGATGCTCCCTGTTCACCTGTGCTCTTAAAGTGGATCTATTTGAAAGAAACTCTTGGAGGAATGTTAAAGATTTTCTTGCAGTATCTATGGCTTGGGAGAAGGCCTGAGTATCCCATTCCCTGTGAATGGTCAGTGGGCTGTTATTTAGGTTGCTTCCTACAAAAGAGGTCAGACTAAAAGTGCATGAAATACAGGAGATTCTTTTGAAGCCAAATCCAGTATCCCTTGAAATCAACGTACATATTTCCTTTCCCATTAGCAGGCAAGGACAGAGATATCTCCAGGGAGAGCTTCTCTCCTTAGAAGGGGACTGTTACTCACCCATTTAAAAGAATTTGTGGTTCCATGTTTTGTTAACAGAGCAATTAAGCTGAGGCCTGTTGTAAGCAGGTTTAAGAGTATAAACAGGAAAACTTTATCACTGTCCCTCAGAACCCCAAGCACCACAGATCTCTCCAGCTCTCAGCAAGTTCTGGCTGCACAGCTCGCTATTTTTTGTAGGTCACAACTTGGTAAAATAAAAATTTATCACTCAGCAAAACTCAAATTTGCAACTCAGCAGTATGGAAACAGCCAAGTCACAATTCCAAAATTACTGAGTCGTACAACCTCCAAAAGAGACTATCACTTCCTAATAAAAATCTCACAAAATTGATAACTTAACATGGAGAGAGACATACCTGATTGTACAAAACCCTTCATGGTTCTGAAAAAATGGAGCTCCATCATTCCCAAACTACTACCACCAGCCAAAACACTGGGAAACATGCAACTAAAATGCAAATTTAATTAAAAGAATTGTACACACGGGAAATTTGGAGCACTGTGCAAATCTGTTCAGGATTGCAAATAATTGTGTCCATAATTGACATTTTCAGTCAAAATATAACAAAAGGCCAGAGAGACAACAGCAGGTGTGAAATTGCCAGTCTGGGACTAGATCAGGATGATAGCGTCAACTCAGGGAGTACCAGGGGAAAAGGTTAAATAGGAAGGGAAGGAGGAAAAGGCAAAGAGAGTTTTCAAATGAATTTGCTTTACAACCTGGACTTGTGCTCCACAGGACCTGCACAAGGACTGTTTGAGGGTCTTTTAGATTCAGATGACGACTTGAGGACTGTTGGGTGACCAGGTTTGAAGACTGAACCTGGCATCTCTTCTTATAACAGCATCAGCTTGTCTGCCCCCAAAAACTGCTGCTCTTGTGTCACCAGCTCTGCTCACACAGAAGTGCTCCCTGCCAGCACGTACTGCAGCACAGGGCTCAAGGGACAGATCTTGAGTGGGGAACCTTGAGCAACTCAGTCACAGCTGCTGACCTCTCCAAAGTCAGCTTATCAATGTGCAGTGCTCTCCTCAAATCACAAGTACTGCTTCTTGCTAAATAATTTACATAGTTTCCAAGCAAACTGCCTGCTCAGTTTAGATTTATAAAATGAACTCTTCCATGCAGACAGCTTTAACATCCCCCTGGTGTCTCTTCACACCAGCAGCCTCTACACAGTCATGCAAAGGTTAAAATAAGGTTAAGTCAGAGCAGTTACATTGAATGAAATTCACTGATTTAAACACCCTTGCCTGAAATTCTGCGTCAGCCACGAGAGTGGCAGCCTCCTCTCCCTGGCAGGCTGGGACCAGCAGGCTCCCAGCTTTAAAACTCTGTCAAACCTCTCTCAGTCTTTTCTATGTAACTACATTTCCTTGTGCTCATAGCTTTGTTGCTTTTTTTCTGAGCTCTTTGTCAGGAATATGCCAATGAACATGGAGGGAGACGTCTGAAATTAGAGGTGCTCTCCACATAACAATGGTAGTGTGCAATAAAACTTAAAAAGCAATAAGAATTTGGAATAAAGGAAGCTGTAAGGAATTCATTTTTAATATAACAGGACAGTGGGCTTTTTATTAGAAGCCTTTGATTCAAAATTTCTTGGAGATGAATTGGTTTAGACAAGCCCTTAATTAAGGAAGATTTCCCATGTCCTGGACAGAGTCTGAGGTCAAGTCAGACAGATTTAACCACCCTAAAGTGGCCAAAAGCTGGTTTACCACATTTAGAAACCTGCTTCAGAGCAGAAATCCACTTAAATGAGATATGACATTTATACAACCTAAAAAAAAAAAAGGCATCTCTAACTTTTATTTTAAATTTACTTTATATAAGTAAGTATTCCTTGATCTAGCAGAGAGGTAACCCAGCCCAACACACTGTCCAGTCAAGGGGATACCTGAATTAATTTCTCTGTTCTAAATCAAACAGACCCACTGCCAGAACACAAATATCAAAGGAGCATCTTCACTACCTGGACTATTGGTTAATCTGGGGTGAGGTTTGGTATACAGCAAAACTGTGCAAGTTAAACAGTGATACTGAGCCCAAAACAGAGAGAGCCCCTGCTGCTCAGGGCTGGCTGCATCTGGAGTTGTGTGAATAATGGCACAAGGAGACTGCTCCTAAAGCAGAAATTAATAGACTGCTCCTCTAAAGAGCCCGTAGTGCTGTTGTCTCCCCAAAAGCTGTTGGAATTAACATAAGATTGCAAGACATTTTTAATAACAGCATCAGCAAATTCTTCCTGAGGGCCTTTTTCTGTTAATTCAACCATCACTGGTCATGAGCGTTTCCTTAAGAGGAAGTCTGCAATTAGCAAAAATAACCTCAAATCCCTTGTTTATTTGTTGTTCATTTTTAGCTGACCAAGGTGCAGAAATGATAACATATGTCTTCAGAGACTAATTGCCAAAAATAGCAAGCAAATTGAATATTTAAAAACACCCTGTAAGCCACTGGCAAATACTTTATGATAATAAAACCTGAAAAGCCATAAATAAATAGTGATAAGTTCCCCCCTCCCCAAGAAAAATTGCTGAAATCTCTGCTAATAATTCAGCAATGTCTGCTTTGAATCCTGCAGTTTTCAAAAGGCAGAATATTTTTTTCTTCACTTAATTTTTTTTCAGTCTCTTGACTTCAGCTCATGTGATGGCCCACACCATCACAGCTACTTTAGCTACATTAGCTCACTCATGCAATGTCACCTCCTGTTAGTGCCAGGCAGTGGGGAAAAAAACCAACATGATATGATATAGTACTACATGGTCCTGCTGAATGTAATGCAGGTTGTCAGAGGATTGTAGTACTAGGCTTTAAAGGAAGATTTCTTTGTGATTGTAGGTAGTGAGGACCATGCCTTAAATGCCACAGAAGTTATCCTTCAATAGTCTGCAAGGAACCAGACTCTTCATTGCCTATGTGAAACTTTCATGGTCTTCATTCTTTCCATCTCCCATGTTTCTCTTTTACTCTGAGCAAACCAAATAGTTTTTTCCTAATTTCATCCATATCCATCAACTTCTCATAAGGAAATTCAGTCTCTAACATCAAGGTACAGAGTATGAGAGGTTCAAACTAGACACTTGTAGGAGTGGATAATGTAACTTTTAGGACAGCTCATGCAATTGGAAGTTACACACACACTCTTCTTCAGAGTAGGCAAGTCAAAAGCAATTTGTTTGACTAGAAATATTGATTAGACCAAAAGAGAGAAGGTAGTTGGGTAACTGAGGAGTAGGGGCAAGAGGTTAGCATGGGAAGAGATGTCTCCCAGTGAAAGGAAGTGAGAGGTAATTTATCATCTATGGAACATGGAGAGATTAGCGTAGTGAAGGAGAGAAGTCGTAACTGATGGGTGTTTGCCTCCCTCCCTTCTAACTAATTTGGCTTTTATGCAAAAGTTCCATCCTGTCACTTCACCACGTTCGTCTTCTTGCCAACCACAACTAAAAGATTCATTTGTGTAACTAACAAACAAACAGCAAATAAAAGTAGGTAGCACTCCAGCTAATGACAACAGACTGGCTGGTACCTACTCCTTCCACACACAGTCTGGGCTTTAAATTAAATAGTTCTCACATCACTGATAAAGGTGATAGTAACTGAAATGCTACTGTTTTAGGTCTTTTGTATTCACATTTCATAACCCCATTGCTGAGATCAGATGTTAGCTGGTGATCTGTCTTAATACAAACCCAAATAGACTAGAGTGCTTTTATGAGAATAAATTAGAGGCAAACAAAATTTTAAGTAACTAACATCAGCTCTGACTCCTCCTTGATCTGTTAAAAACAGCTTATTGATATCTGACATCAACTGCAGCCTGGCCAGGTCACACAGAGGGATTGGGGCAATTGGAAACACAAATACAGGCTGGGCAGAGAATGGATTCAGAGCAGTTCTGTGGAGAAGGACTTGGTGGCATTGGTTGATAAGAAACTCAACATGACCCAAGTTGTGAATGCTCCATTCCTGGAAGTGTTTAAGGCCAGGCTGGATGGGCTTCTGAGCAACCTAGTCTAGTGAAAGATGTCCCTGACCAAGGCAGGGGTTGGAATCAGATGATCTTTAAGGTCCCTTCCTACCCAAATTACTCTATAATAATATTAGCTTTGTCAGAATGATGCTAAATGTTATTTTTTCCAGTATAGCACCCAACAGCTCCTCAGTTTGGACAGAAAAAGGGCTGTCAGTGGCTAAAATGTACAGCAGATATCCCTGCCCTGTCCCTTCTTGCTCCTGTGTACATCTCATATTCATTTTCAAGTGTTATTTCAGGTTGCTGGCAGTCACACCAGTGTATGAGGCAGCTGCTGCCCCAGGGTTGTGTGATGCAGGTATTTTCAAGACTTCTGCAGACTGCAGGCTGGACCAGGAACCCTCAGACTGCAGTATGCTGGCTCATGCAATAACAGGAGTTTGAAATAGTAATGAATGGGTGAAAGTAGAACTATTTAAATGCTCGCATCCCACTGCAATTACACAAATACCAGCCAATACCTCAAAAAGTTTATCTGTAAAGGATACTACATACTGTGGTTTCCAATAAAGCAATACTCATCTTACAAGCTTAATTATAAAACATAAATGATAGATTTAAATGCTCTCTACATTTTTTTTGCTACTCCACATTTCCTATGTTAAATATCTCAGCAATCCTGATGTCAGAAGTGGACACGATTTCTGAAGACTAACAGTGATTTTGGGTGTCTGTCAGGAGTCCCTGAGAGGTGAACGACTTTCATGTGATGCAGTTCCCTCCTCTCTGCAATTTGAGTCTATTAAGCAAAACACCTCGGGTCACCAATCACCCTTCAAAATCCTGGCTGTTCATCACCACAGCACTCATTTCCACAGAGGGAGGAGAAGCTATAGCACCAAAAATATGTAAATAGGCCCAATAAATTTGGTCCTAGGATTTGTTTTTTAAAGTCAGAAAACTAACTATTACTGCCAGCCTCTTTGCAGGGGCTATAAGAGATGATCATTTTCCCTTGTAATGGTTCTGACATAAAGTGTGTATCAAAAACTGCATACGCTTCATATCCATCCAGCTGTGTTGAGCAATAAACATGATAATTATGCAGATAAGGCTTAAATAAATTCCTATACCTAAGGGCAGCTGAATGCTTTTTTAAGCAAAACAGTAATTAACCCTCCATAGGGCTGAATGAGCATAGACCTTTGTTCCCTTCCCAAGGTGGGAAACCTGCATCTTGGCACCTGCCAGGCACCTGTCATGGATATAAATGGGTCAGTGTACTTCAGAGGAAACAGCTTCAGGGCTGTTCCTTGTGAGGTTCCAAAAAAGGTCAAGAACAACAAGATCTACTAGTTTCTATACCTTAACACTGGAATTTGAGGTGTGTTTTGGACAAATGTCAAAGGAATTGCAGGTAAAGGAAGAGAAGAGCACGAAACTAAGTGGAATTGCTCAGTGAAAGACAAAGAGGGGTTAAGAGCTCGGCAGTGAATGAAGTCCCTTGCAGTAAACTGAGAAGCTCAAGGGCTCAGAAGTACCAACCAAGCTGTTGCAGTGTAATGAACACATTGGTTGATCTGCAGTAACTGCTCATATGCACACACTTATCTCACAGCAAAGATGAAGATGTTTATCTTAACCTCCTTCATTAGGTTGAGGCTAATATGTTTTACTTTGGATCTCTGACAAGCCAAGCATCTCTACAAACTGCTACTGCTTGAAGAAGCCTGTGAACCATGTTGTTAGTGTCTCTGGGCTGATAGGTAAGGAAGGCCAGCTCCCCATCTTCTTACATGGCCAGTCACCAGCATGTTCAAATGTGTTTGTGGCTGTCCCCACCATCGTGTGTGACTACTTCAGTTATAAAATCTTTCAATATAGAGATTTCATGGTCACACAAATGCTGTTTAACAAACTGAGTGCTAAACTGAATGGTTTGCCAGGCTGTCCCATAGCAAATGATGATAATAAATCCTACATGCATATACTTCCCCTTCTTTCTGCATTCTTCTTGGCCACTTTTTTTCATCTGAGACTGAGTAACAAAAGGAGTCTAAAATCATCTCAATCCACAAAGCTTCTTGCTTTAGAGCCAGCATAAGAAACATGGGAATTGTCATACTGGTTTTTGTGACTTGAGTTCTAACTCAGTACCTGTCAGACATTGGCTGCAGGTGTGCAGAGAAAAGGTCTAAGGAGACCCTTCCATGCTGAGGAACTGGGAGGAGTTACCAGCCTCTGACTTTTCTGCATCACTGTGATTACCAGTCAGTGCATTTCCTTCCATAATGGCTTTTGGAATTCATCCAAACTTTTTATCCCCACCGAATCACATGGTAACAAACTCCACAGTTCAGTTATGCACAGTGTGGAAATAATGCTTCTTCTGAGTTTTTAGCCTGCTGTGAGATTCAGATGCTCCCTAGTTCCCTTATTGTGAAAAGCAGTGAATAATCATCCTTCTGCATTGCTTCTCCACTCTCAGCTCTACAACTGGCTGCTGCAGCACTGTCCCACCACAGCTCTGCCTGGAGGGACAGTGCTGGTGACAAGTGACAGATGGTAGGAGCTCTAAGCTGGGTCTGCTCTTGAATCGCTGAGAATACAGAGCAGTGGCTCACATTTAATAAACCTCCATGATCAGTCTTGCAGGGGGTGCAAGAATTAAGAATTTCTCTCTGCTCTATAGAAAAAGAAAAAAAAAAAGCCAAGCCTGGCTCTGGCCACTGAGTCTCTCTGAGGTTCACCCAAGGCAGCTCTGTTGTGTTCTGGTGCTCTCATTTTTGTTTGTGATACCCTGACAGAGCTGAGCAGAGAAGGACAGAGATTTGACCAGACCCTCTCTCTGCATTTTAGAGCCTTACCTATAAAGTTAGGTAGACTCCAGAAAGGCAGGTTTAAAACCATATGGAAAGTCTCCTGTTCCCCCTTGCATTCGCTGACTTTCAAAAGCCCATTTCTGCAGACCCCCATTGACTTCATCTGTTCTAAGGACATTTCTAAAGCCATGTCACTCTGCACAAGGAGCCCAGACCCCAGAGGAGGCTGGAAACCCAGCACAGCCTCCTCTGAGAAGCACAGTTATGATGATTTCAGAGGGTTGGCTGTCCTGAAGAGTGCCATGTTGAGACAGCAAGTGAAATCCCCTTGAGATCCATTTTTCAGTGCCTGATGGTTCTGTCTCAGACATCCCAGCTGGATCTTGGAGGCATGAAGTGAGAAGTGCCTCAGGTAGTCCATGTACCAGTCAGTCTACACCTGTAACCACCTGCCAAAGAAGTGTTTAGGTAATCTTTACAGTTATTCTGTTTTTTCCCTTAGACAAGTGTCCTGGGGCTTGATGGTTCTCCCCAGTCAGTTGTCTGAGGTTTCCTTAGATAAGAATCTAGAATTTAGACAATTCAGCCTGTGAGAGAACTAGGGTGTCCAGAAAAAATTCACATTGTCAGTCTTTTAACAGCTTCCCAACAAGCAGAGAAGAGCATTTCACTTGCCTGGACAAACCCATGGAAATATCTTCAACAGGAATAGGACACCCATGGACTTCATCAGAAGCAGAGCTGAAGCAGCCCTATGAACTCATAAAAAAGACCACACCATTGGTCCAAGACTCATTTCAGGAGGAAAAGGAAAGATTGAATGGAAAAATAGCTCCAGGTAGAAGAACTCAGACTAGACAACATACTGTCAAGGTCTCACCTCCAGCTGCATTGGGTCTACCAACATTGCCCAGCTCTGGCAAGCAGCACATTGAGTTTATCTCCTCACCTGGAAACTGTTAAATTATATAAACCAGAAGCTTAACTAAAGGACACTTTTTTTTTTGTAGACTCATTGGTTTCATGCATCTCTCTCTGGGGTTCAATCCTCTGCTACAGAGCATCCCTTACCCTCTCACTGCCCCATATGACTTTATGGCACTTGCACAGAGAACTTGCTGCCAAAGCACATTACTTAGCAATTTTCTGCATTAAGCTACCCTGTGGTCATCTCCCTGGACTCAGGCCATCCTCCAATGTCTCCCAACAGCTTTGAGTCATATGCTCCCACCATCTGACCCCCTGGACTCCTCTCCTCCGCTAGAGAGGCAGGTTAAGCCTGAAGCCAAGTGGAGTTGAACTCCAGCCCTTCCAAAGGGCTTACATTGCCCAGCAACAGATGGTAGAGTGTAACTTCTAACCAGCAGGAAAATGATGTTTTCCTCTCACCAACTGGAATATCAATAAAAATCTGTATGTATTTTCCAATTTCAGTTCAGAGTTTCAGCCTTTCTAATGCCACCAGAGCAACTCAACCCTAAGTAATACCACTCAGTTTCCCTTTTGGTGCCTCAGAAGAAGGAGTAGTGAGGGCCACTCCAGGTGACTTCACAGCAAGTACAGAATTCCTACTCAGAGAATTGGGTGTTACTGCTTGTTATCTTCATAGTGGTAATAATGAAATCACTGTTGCAAAATGAGGAATAAAAACTTTTAACCAGTGATACAAAGAACTAAGTTTTCAGTAAGGAAATATAATCTATTCTAGGAATATTGTCTTCAGGGAGGTTAATGTGTAAGTTTTTATTTCTAGTCATGATCATTCCCACACTCTCAGAAAATCATGGAGTGGTTTGGATTGGAAGGGACCTTCAAGATCATCTAGTTTCAACCCGTGGGCAGGGATGCCATGGGCAGGGATGCCAAGCTCTAGCCCAAGTTACTAAAAGCCCCATCCAACCTGGTCTTGAACACTTCCAGGGATGGAGCACCCACAACTTCTCTAGGCAACCTCTTCCAGTGCCTCACCACCCTCCCAAGGAAGAATTTCTTCCTAACATCTAATCTAAATATCCCCTCTTTTAGTTGAAAACCATTTTCCCTTGTCCTGTCACTATCTGCCTGCGCCAAAAGTTGCTGCCCATCTTATTTTTAAGCCCCCTTTAGGCACTGGAAGGGGCTCTAAGGTCTCTCTGGAGCTTTCTCTTCTCCAGGCTGAACACCTCCAGTTCTCTCAGCCTGTCTCCATAGCAGAGGTGCTCCAGCCTTCTGAGCATCTTTGTGGCCTCCTCTGGACCTGCTCCAACAGGTCCAAATCTCTCTGGTGCTGAGGACTCCAGATCTGGACTATACTCTGAGAGTGATGGGCAGGCACCACCCAATCCAGCGGCTAATTGTTGCTGCTTGCTATTTTTAAGGCATTTTATAAAAATTGTAATTGAAATGCAATGGTAGGAACTGGTTTTGTGTGAGACCAGTGTTTTTTAGGGCTGGCCTTTAGTCAGCATTCACAATCCCTCCTGTATTCCAGCTACTTCCAGAACAGTTTTGGGAGTGCCTGGTGCTGTGTTCATTATACATTTAAAAATAACTTCTACTCTCTAAAGCAGAAGCCAGAAGCTACTGTAACTTAGCAACATGACAAAGTACCAACAGTGCAAAAGAACCCCTTAAGACCCACCTGCTCCCTTGGTGCTTTTATTTATTTGCCAAAAGTTTGTTATTTACTGATAAGCAAAGCAAACAGCATATTACTGTGAGACGTATGTTCCACATTTACCCACCAAATTTATTGTTGACAAAGAAGTTCATAAGCAAACAAGAAATTAATAAAGCCCTGTATACACAAGTGAAAGTTGATAAGATCAGTAATATCGTCTGTCAGGAAAGTTAATATAACCAACTTGCTAATTGCATGAGAAATACTGAGAAGTACAAGAAAGCCATTTGCTTTGAAGAAACTTAATTCCCTATAATCAAATCTGAGTATGGCCGTACCAGTCTAAACATTTCCTTTTATGTGGCAACTATCAAAACATATGACCTGCTTTCTTCTGATTATTTGATTTGCAAAAATACAACATAAGATGACTTGTTCAGGGTTGTATCTAAAGTCCGGAAGAAATCAATGATAACTATGAGAAAAAGACAGAGCTTTTTGCACACCAAATCTTTTTCTTGTACGTTAATTAGCAATTATGCCTCGGATTTTTTTCAAGTGAGCTATTTCTCCTGCTGACTCTTGCATTTTAGGCTATGGGAAACTGCATCTTCATTCTCAGGGGCAACATTGTTAAAAAATATGAACACAAAGATGGAATTCTTAAATGAGGTTTCATTTTTTCTGATTTTTAAATGGGAACTACTCAAAGCTTACATTCAAAAAAGAATTAAAAACATCATACAGACAGTAAAGCACAGAAGTTGAGTTTTTGGCTCCTTACCTTGTTTCTTCTCTTTCTTTGCCCTTTTTTTTTTTTGGTAAAACTTTCCCTTTAAAAATGCCAATCTTGTACACAATTCCACCTACCAACCAAGAGGCCATGGAAGGCTGAAAAAAGCAATCAAAGCTTCAGTAAGTGATAAATTGTCTTTTACACTGGTAATTAGGTTGGAGACAGCACTGACTTATTTCTCAAGAGACCATAACAAAAGACCAGTAAATGACTTCTGTAGGAAAGGTTTCTGCTGAGGAAGTGGAAGGCTCTTCCACCTTGTGCTCTCTCTGACAAATCTACCCACGTGTGCCACAGTGGGTAATATAACCATAATGCTGGTTATGCTCCTGGCCCCCATTTTTCAGAGCCTTTCACTTAAAGGTTGACCTTTCTCAGCTCTGGGCTGCCCTATTTGGATGGCATCAGCACAGCAAGAGCCAGAGCTACAGACCCCTCCAGCATGTGGGACCCTCATCTGGCACAGATCTAATGGTTTTGGCTGCCAGCCTGCCCTCCTTGCTCTGAATAATCCAAATCAGGGGAGAGATTAATTAGAACAGCCCAGAGGCTGCCTAGATCAGTGCACAACCTCGAGAGCAAACACCATCCCTTTCCTGTTTGGGTCTTGGGCTCAGTAATACTAAAGAATCTGTCTAAGGTCTGGAAATCAAATCAGTCTTGCATGCACTTGGCAATGTTGCCTTTCAGAAACGTTTTGCTTCGTTTGATAACACACAATAACTCTACATGAGCTTATTATGGTCTCACAGGATCTCAATCAAGTCTGTGGCGTATTTAGTCTCCTCTTGAAGCAAAACATGATGGGCAGTGCTGGGTCTATATGCCATCTGTCACAGCACAGGATCAGACATCTTTTAAGACCAGCTCCTGCACAATGAACACTGCAAGGCACGATGGGTTCCTTTATCTCCAACCTAACAGGCATCTTTATCTAAGCTGAGCTGACAGTGGTCTTAAGGCAGGCTTTTAGAAAAACCTCACCATTATCTTTCAGTCACTCACTCTGTTTTGGCAGGAGCAAGTCCAGCTGCTTCTGAAAGAGAGAAGAAAGAAGCAGCAGCGGCTCAGCCTTCTCCCTGGGGACCAGGAGGCCCTCTGGTGCCCCCAATCAGTTTGTGTCCCTTCCACTTGATATCAGCCAATTCATGGAGGTTTCCTTGCTGCTGAGCTGATGACCTCTTTAGAAAACTAGAAAATATGTGGAAATGAGCTGCAGCTGTATGAGGAGCTCTGCCTGTGCAGCACCTTCCTTGTCCTCCTGACGTTCTCCAGCAACAAACCTTGTTGATCTCTAAACACAACAATCTCCATACCCTTCAGAGAGAGGGAATGCTACAGCAGTTAGGAAAGGAATTCACAGCAAAACATCTTTCCTCAAACTTTTCCATGCATGACCTTATCTTCTTTCAGCCTTTAAGTTACTCCCTGTGAGAAGCAAGTGGTAACCCTTTTTCAAAGTGACCAGACTGAAGGAGGCTCTTAAAAAACCCTCCCTCTACGAGTCACTGCTAACCTCCCACCTCAAAACATACTCCTGTATCCCATAGGAGTGCTCACATATATATGCTGTGTAGCCAAAGGCCAGTCATTTAACCCCTCAAAAGAGGTTAAAAACCTCAAGTTTAAAAAAAACAACCCGAGTAGTTAAATGACTGGCCTGCGGCTGCACAGCAAAGGTGAGTATCAGATGTGCATCTTCTACCAGAAGTCTGCTAACAGAGAAAACTGATTTTTAATAATTAAAACATGTAAATATCCTTCGTGGATCCACTGGTTCATGACCAGGAAACACAAATAACTCACTACTATGACCAGTTTTTAATTAAAATAAGACATGTTTTTCCTGTACATACAAAAATACAGTCTCATACACAGATTATATTGCAGTTTTCTTGTTCTAGTTTTGCTCTTTCTTACCCCTCCTGAATAAGACACCTTAATAATGTGCAGAAAAAAGGACCTTAAACCTCCAGCAGAGAAGACACCTTTATCTTGCCTTAATTTGTACTGCTTGTATCAGAATGGCATTTTTAAGATTAAGACGAAGAGATATAAATGTAATCTCTCTGGAGTTAAACCAAGCTACCTGTGGGCCTGATGTTCTCATGATTTGCCTCAGGAAAACAAATCTTTCATCCTTATCTATGTATTTCTTTGCTAATTAAAATGCATGGACTGCTTTAAACACTATTTACCCAAGGGGCCCTCAGCAGTGCTCTTTCACCATTTAAAAAATATTAAAAAAGAACGTACCAGCAGTGGAAGGTTTTAAAGACGCCACATACAGAAGCCACTCATTAATATTCCTGAAGAGTAATATTATCAAAGCAGGATATTAACACTACAGGTCTAGCTATACAAAACAATTGCCAATCTAAACACATGGCAACAAGTGAAATCAGAAGCAGCCGGAGATAGAGACGGGGAATGTTCTCAGATCTTGTCGGCTGTTGAGGAGAGCTAAGTAATTCAGTGTCACGATTTGCATTTTTCCCTGGGTATTCCCAACACAACGCAGAAAACCCTGCAGCAGCGAGACAAAATTATCCAAAGCAAATTGGGGGAGGTTTGCAGTGCTGCTAGCAATGATTCTGTTATATCCTAAATTCAATTAGAAAGGGAGGCAGCTAAAATAGCAGCACCTTGCTGATGAAGCAAATCTTTCCCAGAGTGAAGGATAAAGTGGTATTTCTGAAGTCTGCTCATGCAAGAGATTTTACAAAGCCTGATGACAACGAACCCAAGTACAACAAGTTCTCCTAACATCCTTTGCTTCTGCTGGCTTCAGGTCAGCCCAGAAACATTAATTATGGGCGTGGACTTGCAATTACAAACAAATGAGGGATCAGAACTTCTGCTTTTCTGCTTATCAGCCAGTTTGCCTTTATCTATTTCAAGACAATGCATTTCAGTCTGTGTTTGCACAAGATTAGGGTCGTGCACGTGGCCAGTTCATCAGCACAGCAACAAGCAGGAAATTATGAAACACAGGAGCTCACATGGTTGGAATAACAGCAACTCTGTAAAATGGAGAGTGCCATGAAAAAGCTTTTGCCACAGATTGCCCTTATTCTTACCTTTACCCATCTACCCATTTTACCAATGGCAGATTGAGACGACAACACATTACTGAATCAAGGTTATGCAGCAAATCAGCAGAGAGGTAGAGACTAAAAAACTGCATTCTTGCTATTTTCTCCTGGGCTTTTCCCTGTAAACAGAAACACTCCCACTTCTTTTAGCAGAAAGCATTTTTAGCAGACCTGCTTTGCATTTGACCAGTTAGGAATTCTTCCACGTTAAGCCACCTTCAGAGATGGATAAGCTTGAAACTAAGAGGATAAATAATTCTGAAGGGTCTATATTTAAGTGAGAAGAATGGAGTATAATTATTTCTGAAATAATTTCTGAAGATGAGATTCCTCTGGGAATCCACTACAGGTATGGCTCTGAAATCATTGATTTCATCCTCATTTTGATATATCATCCTAATTACATTGTAGTGCCCTTCTGCCTAGTACTCACATACCATTTAGGAAAAGGTTCTTCACCCAGAGGGTGGTCGGGCACTGAACGGGCTCCCCAGGGCAGTGGTCACAGCCCCAAGCCTGACAGAACTCAAGGAACATTTGGACAATGCTCTCAGAGACATGGTGGGATTCTTGGGGTGTCCTGTGCAGGGCCAGCAGCTGGACCTCAAAGATTCTTGTGGGTCCTTTCCAACTCAGGATATACTATGATTCTCTCAGACACCGAACAAACCCATCTCAGAAAGACAAGTCCTGCCCCCAGACCTCCTGATCAAAGGTGCCACACAAACTGAGGGAATATGTCCAAACTTTAATACCCTACTTCTGTCTTGTGTCATGTTCTCCTTCTGAAAGGAAAGCTACCTTGGACCACCTCAGGATCCTGCAAAACTGGGAGCAAACCAACCAGCAACCGAAACCTTCTGCCTAGACATGGGGAATGTTAAAATACTAGAATCAAGATCATCCTATGTGCAAGTAAGGGGAGAGCAGAGATCTGATAGGACTTTCAAAAACTGGAATCCATTTTAGCAGCCAGAATTAACTGACAGCATAAATTCAACCACTTCAGCTGTTTACCAAGTGACTGGTGCATACAAATCAAGGGTGTTCAGTGCCTAAATGCTAATACCTTCATAGACTATGCAAGCACAAATTTGCACCTACAAGAACTGGAAGCCACTTCCTTTAAACTTTAACAAACGTGACTGAGAGAAAGGAAAATGAGAAAGGCCACATGAATATTTCAGGGTCTGAATCCTGAAAGCTTTGGTGCAGCTGCACAGCTCCAATTAAATTCAATAGAAGAGTCACATCTAAAACCCTGAGCAATGCTTTGAAAAGTCTGAAGGTTTGATGTCAGAGTATGACTTTCAGAGTCAATTGCTTTTGTTCAGCAGAAGCCTTCACAGAAGAATGAAGCACAGTCTCTCTCCTCTGACAGAAAGAGGAGGCTGAAGAGAGCAGGAAGGGAGGAAGGAAGTTCAGAGTAGCTATTGGCATAAAGATTTGTCCAACACAGTGTCTAAGGAATTACACTGAAACTATTTGTAATGGAAACGATACAAAGAGGTCAGGCTTTGGCTCTTCCATTACCCAGCATCAGAGATGACTCAAAAACAATTTCCATTTTGTTTGAACCAGTAAAGCCCAATTGGATGAAGGAAGCTCCTGGATAAAAGGATCAACCACTGATCCAATTCTAATCAGCACAATGATAATTCTCTTACCTCCAGCAGGATTAATCTGATTGTTTGAATAAACAATTTGGTTCATCTTTTGGAAGCACTCAGAGAGCCCAGATGTCTTTGGACACGCATGTGTAAGTGCTTCACTGTGGACCAGGGTGTGCTTTTGAAGATGCTCTCATGACTATCTCCTTTTTCTGGGCTTTGGAGTATAAACAGCCTGTGCTTGGTGTGCCCCATTCTATTTGGGGATAAAGTTAGACTGGAAGATACACTCCTACTGGAAGATACTCACCTATTGCCTTCCAGCCAACCAGTCAGGCTACAGCTACCTGAAATGTGTGTAGAGTGGGGGCTGGAGCTTCAGCACCATTTTGCTCTACAGATGTGTCCCCGTTGAGATGCACTACCATTAATATGGGCAGGGCCTTTATGGCCTCTTGAGCGTGGTCATACATGTGTCCATAGTCAGAAAGAGTTTATACTAAAAAGCCTTGCAGATGCTGGAAAACCATCTTTCTTTTGTATATGACAAGTTGGAGTCTACTAATGGCTGTGTTGATTTGCTAAATTCCAATTATAAAGGACAATTTAAACCAAACTCTTTCCAGTAGGAATCACATAAACTGGCATATTCCCCTCAAACTCAGATGTGATAAGCGACAATTTTTTGTCTCAATATTTTTGCTCTGAAGATGTTTTCTCTTTCCATAATTTTTAGTAATTTGTGTTATTTCATGACAAGTCTGTGGCATCGTATCTACATATCACATATTTCAAGTTGTCATGTCACATTCCGCAAGACTACTGCTGCCATGTCAAATCATCACAGAGCAGAGCAGTTGCTTTTCTTTATCATTAAGGGCAGCTGCTACTCTGTACAAATTGAAACATCAATATACTGCAGAAAGGTTCCAGGCTGCTGAAAACAGTTGCTCCTGAAATTAGTACACCAAATGCTTCTCTTTTTTGCTTGTTCAAAGTGTTAACCTGTATCACTCCAGTACAGACAGGAGGCATTTTGTTCAAAGAAACAAAGTGAAGGAGGTTCAGATATCCAGAGTCTGGTTTTGAATGTCTAAAAAGACAAAGAGAATGTGAGGAAAGGTCATATTTTTAGATACCTTTTGTATCTAAAAGTACATGCAGAGATCACAGAACTATTAATTGTAGTCATAGAGGAAGCCTTTGACATATCTGGAAATTTAAGCTTACATCATTTGCATCCCACTGCAGAGCTTTAACCATAAACCATTCATCCTGGCACAGCAACGAATTAGATGAAGATAAAAGAGGAAAAGAGAGAAGTCAGTAAGATTACACACACTGGAGTAATTGTTTATATTTCAATTTTTCCCTGTCAATTGCTCAAGTGGAGTTGAATAAAATAGGATTCAGAAAATAAATCTCTTTGCAGATATTGTCAAAAGGGTCATAAATTCCAATTCCCTTAGAAACCTTAGTCTTGGGGCCTTAATTCAGGTCTAGGAGAATTGCAGGCACCAAACATTGTAGATTATCCCCAGTTCAACTTTT
Organism: Neopelma chrysocephalum; assembly: GCF_003984885.1. Taxonomy (NCBI): domain Eukaryota; kingdom Metazoa; phylum Chordata; class Aves; order Passeriformes; family Pipridae; genus Neopelma; species Neopelma chrysocephalum. The sequence goes on from NW_020897720.1 coordinate 9,398,321, forward strand.
CAGTGAATAAAGATGTCAGAAGAGATCAAATACATCATATTATGCTGTAGAGGCAAGACAAAGGCTAAGAGTCACTGTGCAAAATCATCAGTGCAGGGACTGCGTGAGTACAAGTCCCATTCGACAGGGACATGCTTCAGTGTGCACACAACTTCTCCTCAAGTGTTACAGGCTTCAGAGTGACTAAAGGATGGAGGAAGGGCTATAACACCCTCTATGCACAACCCACTCAAAAGCAGAGCAATGGCAGCATCCATGACTGGAAGACAAGACTTTCCAAAAGCTGCAGACATAAGAAAAAGGAGAAAAAAATGAAGTTTCTTTTGTTTACAGAAGCAAAGAGGCTATGAATACATAGCTTAAATTTATGTTTGCCCTCTTACTTTTCCACGTCAAACATATGCAAAGGATGGAGGATGCGGAAAATCAAGTTTATGGCCACAGTCTCCTACCAACAGCTTCTCAAAACAATTCAAATTTAGTTTTACATTAAGTGCACTGCAGTACTTGGATCACAAGTTCACAAGGGCATTGAAGTAGTTTGCATATAAAATAAACAAGCAAACAAAGCAGAGGGGAACTCAGGAAAAGAGAAATTTGCAAAAGGAAAACAAAAAAAGCAGTGATCAGACAGTGGAAAAGCATTTTTCACAAATAGCTTGACCACTCCCTTTTTCTTCTCCCTTTCCATGTTCAATATATGGGCCAAACATTATCAGTGTAACAGATACTAATCCATTGTAAGACATTCCTCCTGAATCCTGGCAGGAAAAAATGGGACCTGCAGCTTTCCTCTCCAAAGAGGATTCAAACCCAGCCCTCCAAAGGAGCTGTTGCACAAAGCAGGCATTGCTTCCCATCAGGGGTCTCTGGGTTTCAAGTCTCCTTTGCCCAGAGGTGGAGACATCCCGCTGGCTCCCAGTTTGGATGTAGCCATTCTCAAATGGGGACACATGCCAACCTTTTTCAGCCCCAAAACTACTGGAAAATATTTTTGGAACATCAGCAACTTTACCAGGAGTTTCCTCTCCCAGCAAAAACATTCAAGAGCTGCACAGTCTGGGTAGTGAGACAACCCTGCTTCAGCTATTTTTTGTTGGATTAGAAAAACACTGATTAAAAGTCAGTCTTACACGTCAGTGTAAGGTAACCTTCTTTTGCACTCCCTTTCTCAGCAGACAGCAACTCTACCTTTGAAGATAACCATTCATGCATAAAATTACTAATAGAGACCATCTATCTGACAAATGTCTGTTCCTTAATAATTTATATCACTTGATCTATTTTCAAAGGTTAGTCTTACATTTAAAATTACAGTTCTGAATAGGTCAGCCTGTTTCTTAAAGATAAATTACTCCACCTCTTCATATTGCAGTGTTGTGTTTTGATAATGACAGGCTTTTTATTCCCATGCTTTCCTCTTCCTTCTCAGAAGCAGCACAGCAAAGTATTAGCACAACCTACCTTGCCCATACCTCCCTGTAGTCTCATTTTGATCCTTTTTGACTAAGGCAGTCTGAACATCACCAGCTTACAGTCCTTTACCTGCTTTTAGCAAAGACTTAGGAAGGATTCAGTGCTCCAGGATGAAAAGATGAATCAATGATGCGTGATAGGACTAAGCTTAGTCATGCTGTGTGTGAACTAAAATGCTGCATAACCAATACCATTAAATTCATGGTAATTAAAGGATAATTTCTGCTCTCCTCTAGATAGATAAAGCAATAAAATGACAATGTTTAAAGAGGAAATGCCAGTGTAATGTTCATGCATTTAACAACTACCCAGGAGATATGCATTTTAAATATGCTTATAACAGAGAAGTTCCTACTGTTTTATGTACAGAAGCATTTTGTGGTGGTAATTTCATACCACTAAGTAATCTGGAAAGTTACTGGACCACAGAATACTCACTTTTTTCTTTTTTAAACACATGGTATTGGTATTTTTCTATGATTGTGAAGAACTGTCAGGTTATAACAGTTTGTCACATATCTTATTAGAAATACATCTCTGAATTACCGAGGGTGGAAAGCTCTTCTCAGGCAGCCCAGACATCTGCACACCAGATTAGTGCACCCGTCTGTTAGTTCTGCAGCAGCAGGATGAAAGGAAAAAGCAGTGTTTGGAGTCTGTGGATCTTCTGTATCAGCTGCCTGAGTTCAGGTCTCCAGGAAGAGCTTCCAGCAGTGAGAGCGCCAGGAGAGCAGTGACATCCCTCCCAGCACAGAGCTGCTCTCAAGTATGATATGGCCTGAGACAGGACTGAGTCCCATCCTGCACAGAGACCATCTGGACAGGGAAATTGAGACAGAAAGCAGTCATCCAGAGGAACTGTTGGGTCTCACGTAGCATGCAGCAATCCTGAGGGTTTTCTCCAAATTGTACTCCTTATGCAATAGCTCAAGTGGAATAACTAGCCTTTGCTTTGCAGATAAAAATGGAATGAGAATCTACATTACCCGTTGAAAACAGACTCAGAGGTCCACTCTGTCTCCCACGAAACCAGTGCAGTTAATGAAATTGCCTCTATTGTTCCTGGCCTGTGTACCACATTCTCCCCAGAGTTAACCAGGACAAGCTTAGGAATAACACATCCATTTCAAATACAATTTCCTGAGGAGCCTTCTGAAGTAATGCGTGTATACAATATATGTATGTGAAGAGTAAGAAGTCAGCAATTCCAACACAGATACTACACAAACAAGCATCCCCACCATCAGGTTCCAGGAACAAATATCAGCAGTTATCCAGGGACAAATTGTTCACAACATTCGGTGATAAACAAATCAGTTCTACATAAAGAGACGAACCAACCTCAGCTACAAAGGCTCCAAATCCCTTTTGCTGATGTTAGTCAGGAGAGAAGAACCCAGTCCAGCATCTGAACAACTATCAGGTTGTGTCCTTTACCTACACAAGGTGTAAGTGCTGACTTTCCTGAAGCATTTGGCTCCTGTGTGACTCCTCCTCTGCAGACAAAGCAGGTTTCAGATAGCCCTTAGGGAGACTACCAAAGGTACACTAAGAGAAAGAATGGACTAAATGCATATTCCATATTTTTTAAGCTAACTAGATACGAAAAGCTGCAAAAATTGATAGATCTCATTGCCAGCCAGCACATCAGCTCTTCCATGTATCAACTGAGACAAAAAAGGGGGATCCCAGAGCCTCTGTCTACTGTAGAGGGTCTACCCCAATGCAGAGATTCAGGAGAGGCAAGAGTGATGCAGGGAGCTGCAGCCCACAAGGCAGGACTGCATTAGTGCAAGGGATGTTTTTACTCCATTGGCAAATTTGAATTGTCATATTCAGTCCACCCATCATTATTTCCTTGAAAATGGTTGTGATTTATAGTTCTTTGAGGGTTTGCAAAGCATGAAAACCAACACATCTCCATCATAATTTAAAACATTTAAGATATTTTAAATTATATGGGTTTCTTCAGATCACCTTCCCCAGCAGTAAACTAATTCAGACTGCCTTAAGTGCAACCCTTTCATCAAACTGCAACCAATGCCTCCACCTTTCTTACTTCAGCATTTAGGCCCATTCTTGTCATGGAAAGATATAGTAGCTACAATTTTAAAAACCAAACCAACAAACAAAACACCCCAAAACACACAAACAAACAAAGCCACACACAAACAAACAAAGCCCCAAACAAACAAACAAACCAAAAAACCCAACAAAACCCCAATCAAACGAAACAAAAGAAAAATCCAAACCAACATATCATAAGAGCATCTCCAGCCCATGCTCCAGTTTCTCCTTGCTAATCTATTTTAGTAAGAACTGTACAAGACAAAGCCTGATGCCTGCAATCCACCCAGTCCAGGTGGAGTCCCATTTTTTAGCCAGCAATCCCATATTTCCTGTATCTAGAGCCTGTTCTGATTCTCCCAGCTTGAGGCCTCGTTGGCCTTTCCTTTGCCACGGCTCTCGCTGTGCAATTATCTACATTTGCTCACTTGTTCTGTGATCATCCAGAGGCCACACTGTACGATCTTTGCTGCTTTACCATGCACCAAATCCCATCAGTTCCAGTGCTGGGGCTGGCAGGGCAGGCTCTCATTCCTGAGTCACCCCCTCAAATGCCAAGGCACTGAGATGCCAGCGCTGTCTGGTCGCACCCAGAGCCAATTTCATTCGCCTCCTGCCAACCTGGGGCCTTATCTGCTCTCAGGAATTAATTTTTGTTTTGCTGCAATGCACAACCAAAGTTTTAAGTTCCTTGGCCAATTTATTACAATTAGTCTTTCTGCAATGCATTTGGTCTTCTTTATAATTATCCCTCAGGGGCTGTGGTTCTGGGAATTGCTCTGTGCACTGCTCTGCTTCCCCAGATCCCACACTTTGATGCAGAGGCAAATACCTACTTTTTCACCCCCATTTCCTCCTGTTCATGTAAATCAATCAAACTGAAGCAATTGCAGCACTCAGGCACGGGGTGGTAGGAGATAAACTGACGGGTTGACAAACGTGCAGCTCAGGTGGTTTCTCCACTTTGGGAAGTTTATTCACAATAGATTTCATTTGATCAAATCACCATTACTTGGTTTGTCTGTTCATTTTCTGTTAGTCATCTCAAGCAACTGAACAGCCCAGCACTATTCTGCTCTAGAAGAGCAGCTAGAAAAACAACCATACAAGGTATTTTCCCACAGAGCTTTCTAGAGTGCCCCTGCACAGGTAATGCTCTCCAGGGAGGAAATAATTCACTGGACTCTTCCATTCACATCTATTAGCATGTAGACATACTTTTTATGAAAAATGGTGGGCAGTGTTAGGGCATCAGACATGTAGAAAGGATGATTTTAAGGTGTTTAGAGAAGGAAGGGGAAAGACTTTAAGAGATGCCTCTTGAGGCTGACAGTTGGGGTGGGCTGACTCAGGGCAGAGAGTTAAGGGTTTGTGAAAACCAAGGTCCCATTAGTTCACAGGTAAACAATCCCTTTTTCTTTCTCTGCGGAAGACAAAAACCTGAATAAATTCTGAGGTGGTCCTCAGCAGGACCTCCCTGGTAGACAGCAAGGCCAGCTGCCCTGAGGACAAGATTGTGGAATCTAGTTTCCCTGAAATTTCACCAAAAGATAATGGGCTGAACCATGCAAAATCCTGATGCTGACCCAATTTTACCAAGAACAAATTTCATTGCCTCTGGTACAGAAGCACTACTGCCTATATTACTAAAGTCAACATATATAGAGTACTCAAAACACTCTGAGGGACTGCGAAGCCTTAAATTTAACTAAGCATAAATTACACATGGTCAGGGTATTTTGACTTTACCTATTCCCCTTCCTGATCCTTTTCTCAACCTTAGAACAAGCTAAGGTTTTGGTTACTAGCCTCCCCAAGAAGTTATGTGGCAAGCTCATCAATCATAAGAGTTATTTCCTCTGTAGCACTTTGAGTTGCAGATCTAATTCTATTAAGTCCATAGTTACCCCAAGCATTTTCACAGAGAACCATATGGTCATCACAGGCAGGTGCTCCTCAAAGCCCTCAAACAAGCATCAGTGTGCATCATGTCATAGTGCTTTTATTTCCTGGAATGTTTCATTTCATGGCTGCACATCACATGCGAGTTGTTGGGGAGAGGACCATGTTCACATTCAGGAACTGTTTGTTTCTCTGAGGATGTTTTGATGCAACTGTCTCAGCCATTTCACCTTCCACTGGCCCTCTTTCCACAGATGACCACTCATCCAAAACACCAGTGAGATTTAAAACCTCCTTGATCTAAGGGAAGCAGATGAAAAAAGACGTGATGCAGGCAAATGTCACATTTGTGTCACTGACTGAAACACTGCTGCCAGGATACATTATTCAGTACCTAACAGACCTACTGATATAACCCTGAGCTGAACTCTCCTCTAAAGATCAGCCATCTGTGACTTTCCCACAGCAGGTGGAAAGATTTACTGCCACAACCCTGGGGTCAGGGAAAGGAATACCTACCTACCCTTATGTGCTCACACAGCCCATGGAAATGCATTATATTGCAAGTAACATGTCCACTTTTTTCTTCATGGAGAATTTTCCATTCTGATTCTATATCTATAGATAAGGAAGTCCTGACCCCAGTCACTGAAATGAGGTTGGCTTCCTCATTTGCTTGGAAGTCTGTGTTATACACCAATGAAAAACATTAGAACATACCATTTGTTTTCCCACAAACATGTTATTATGGGTAAAATTCTTGTTACCAACAAGGAGAGAGCAGAAGCAATGCTGCCAGCTCATATGTTCAATCCTGGTCTTACTCCACATCATCACATGGAATTGGAGAGAGCACCAGGGCAGTGGCTGTTCCCTGAGCAGCTCTTTCCTGTGCTCTGAATCTGTGAGTACAGATGGACACAATCATCTCCTGTCACGTGCACAGCTTCACCTCCCATCTGACCGAGAGAAAAGACACTGGCAGGTTCTGATCAGGTTTTGCCCTCCTTGTTCCTCTTAACTGGCTTTTTGCTAGAATCCATTTTGGGGGTAATGGAAAGGAAAATTGAGTTAGACCTTTTTAAAGGGTTTGCTAATGAATTTATTCATGAAAGGCTTCAAGGCCTGAGTTTTCCATCAAACACCAGCACAGGCTTTGTTAACCAATACTACCTTAGAAAAGCCAAGATGATGCTTTCCTATTGCTTCAGTACCATTTTATATCTAACATATCCTAGCCATGCACTGCCCCTGGAGAGTATCAGACCATCTCCCCTAGTGATGAGATCAGCAGCAGTGAAGACCCTGGCACAGGGTAAATCATGAGCGTCTCATGCTCCAAGACATCTGCTTTGCAACTGCCAGACACCATATGCCAAAAGCCTAAGCTCTCCACTCCATTCTCTTACAGTTTTCAAGAATGTCTAGAAATAGAGAAATATTCAATGTTGTTTGTTCTTTTTGAAATTTAAATTAAAAACTGTGCCAGCCAATCTGTATTAGGCGTAAGAAAAATCTTTCTTATGCCAGAACAAAGCCTGGTAACTCTGGGAATGCCAGACCACACAGTCTGTTATAGAAACTTGTGGGAACTGCAGACTCAACTCCTGTGTCATGGTGAGGTCAAAAGGCAAAAACCAGGTCATAAAGGCACAGAAAGCCATACAACAGACATGTGGCTTCCAAAATCAGAGCCAGCATCCCTTTTACTTAAGCATCTCTCCTAATGTTACAACTGGATCTCCAACCACACAAAAAGCTGTATTATCAGACCCTCAGCCCAAACCTTCTGGGTGTGCTCTGGCCACAAAGTGCTGGAAAGTTTTATTTTCTATTAAATGTGTGTTGCATCTGTCCTGATACAAAGACAAGGTGCTGGCCAGGCACAGCCCAGAGGTGCTTCTGCTCCAGCTAGACAGCCCAGCACAAACCCTAAGGCCACCAGAGAGAGCATAAAGCACACTATTTAAGCAACAGGATTGTAAAACTGTGATGAGTTGACCCTGGCTGGACACTGGGTGCCCACCAAAGCCATTGAATCACTCCCTTCCTCAGCTGGACAAGGGAGAGAAAATACAGTGAAAGGCTTGTGGGTTGAGCCTTTGTCTTACTCCTCTCCCCCAGTTGCAACCGCAGAGGTCTTTCTCCCTCTTCTTTGCTGTTATTCCAGAGGGGATAACACCACCATTGTCACTGACAGGCTCAGCCTTGGCCAGTGGTGGAACCAGCTGACATTGGCTCCATCATTTCTAGCAGCTCCTCACAGAAGCCATTTCTGTAGCCTCCTCTCCCTACAGAAACCTTGCCATGCAAACCCAATGCAAAATAAATTAAAAAAAAAAGGTGAAGAAAACCAAATCAGACCTCTGTGGCTGAGGGAATTAGCACTGAGCAGCTCTGCAGAAGGAGTCTCCTAATGAGGGATTTGTCTCACCCAGAGTCCCCTGTGCCTTTCTAGAAGTGAATGTGTCAGCAGAAGTCCTGCAGTGCTCGGTGCTGCCCAGCTCAGCACAGCATTTACTCATTACTTAGGCTTCACACAAGCATGTGCTCATCATAAAGCACATAAAGTTGCTCCTGGGAGTTGGATGATGGAAGATATGATCTCTGATACCACAATAACAAGGGGATGTGGGAATTGGAGAGGTGTCCTCTCCATTGCCTTGTTTAAGGTTGGCAGGAAAAAAGGTGCCCTTCTCCCAACACCCCCAGCAAGTACTGGTGCTGGTACTGGTATCACTGGTGTGCTCGATTCACATATTCTGCCTATACAAGAGAGACAAGCAGCTCAAGGAGCAGATGCAGCAGCCAAGGGCACTTAGAGGACAGTCTCACATGAGTCCTCCACCATCTAACACTGGCTTCTGAGAGCTGGGGATTTTGCATCCTGTCACCCGGAGGAGGTTCAGACATAGGGTGCGCTGGCAGCTGTGAGTACCAGGGAAGTCAAAGGCAGAAAATTAAAGGGGAAACTCATCTTCCTCTTGCAGCAGCCTAAGGGTTACAGATGTAGCAGGAGGTTATGTCTGGAATTCTGACCAGCAGAGCTGCCCAGATCAAAACACAGAGCCAGACACAGCCTTTCTAGGTTACCTTTCCTGCCACACGACTTATCCACCATGTGATCAGAACAGAGCGTATGACACATACAGGTGATTAATGACAGCAGTAATTAGGAAGGTGGCTGATTTTCACATGTAAAGTCCTTGCTGCTCCCCTCTGGACCTCAGCTTCTCTTGCAGTCAGGTAACTCCTGGTGATCCCTGCAGCAGTGATTTATCATTTTATCAGTGAATGCATTGGATGTCTTATTTCCTGCTGCCTGGGGATTGCAGCCCTCCATCCTAATCAAGAACTTGCAGGGCAGATAAGGTGCTCAGGTTTAATGTCTGAAACTCGAGTTGTTGGGAAAAAAGTTTGGTATGGGGGTAGAAACATCAGGGCACGATGAAGAAAGATGAACTTTCACAATTTTGCTTAAGAGATGGAAAGAATATTCTAAATAGTTATGGTTTTGGCCAAACCAAACCATCATCTTTAGCAAATTTCTTTTATTATCTTATTTGTCTGTTATTAAACTCTTTTTTGTTTGGCCTTTTAATTTAAAATATAATAGTTCAAGAAGTAGCTGAGATTTACACTAATCTTATTAGAAATAAAGTAAGCTTCAGAAAGTTTGTGAAACCAACAGTGAAGTCACATAGTAGTCCAGGTGGGTGCAAAGTCCAGAGCAACAGACCAAGCAGCAGGGAATGGCAAGAGGTCTGTGGAGAGCGAGATAGTGCTTGCTGCTCAAGAGCCCTTCAGGTGGATTCTGCTGGGCTCTCCCAATGCTCTTCCCAGACCACTGGCAGAACCAAACCTGGAATGAGGTGCCAAGCAATGAGCTGATGCCTCAAAGTCATCCAAGACTGAAAAAGGCTGGATAGGACACAAGATTTCATGGCATGTAGAACACAACCATAACGAAGAGATGTGAAAGATGCAAAAAGACAAATCTGAAAGCTTTGGCAATCTTTCCTCCATCAGGCAAACAGGTATTGGCATCTATGTCTGCTCAGGCTTAACCTGGTGAATAATTGATGCATTTCCATGTGTTTTTATTCAAAACTGACTTTGAAGTTCCAATCTCCAATATATCCTGATATTCTTAAGGATTAGAAGTTGTTAATTGTGATTTATAATCAACAAAGAATCTACATTAACAGAGACTTGGGGGGGGGAAGTGAGCAAGTAAAAGAAAGAATGAAAGGGGGAAAAAAAGGCATCTGTAATAACCGTGGCAGGAACTAGACAGACATTTCCTTCACACTGAGCTGTCAGTAAGTAAAAACATATTGTGGCAGGCTGTAGTTTACCTATGCTTGTGTGCAGGCATCTGAGGCTCAGTGGGACTAATTACGAAAATATGATTATAATGGATTAGTAATTCTGTCAATCAGACATATGCATACGGTAACAAAAAAGCAATGGATGAAAATGCCACAGGACAGAGGAATTTAATGCTGTGGGTTAGTACCAAATATATGCCTCATGGGAGAAAAAGATTTGAGTTATGCTGGGGGAGAATTGCTGGGATTATATATTAATAAGAAAACATGCATCAGATCTACGGCTCAAAAAAGCACTAAAACCAGCTGTAAAGCCATTTTTTCCCCTTCTCTCTAAAGGTGGTTTTGACTTGCTTGGAAAGGGTACGATATCAAGCTGCACTGAAAGTTTACAGGTAGAATTGGTAAACCTCAGTATTAGATGGGCCTGCTCAATCAAAAGAAAGGATGACATCTCAACCAAAAAGGGCATTTCGTTTATCTTTGAAATAATATCCTAGAACCAAAGAACAAGAAAACCTGAGGAAAACATTGCAATTTAAAGTTGAAGAAGAAGAAAAATAAGGTATCTTTGAATGTTTCCTTAATGGATATCCCTCCCTTTCCTCCCTCACCCATATCTGGTTTGCTATCCAGAACCCTGCAGGAGAGCTGGACTATGGTCAGGATGTCTCAGGGAAGGCAGCTGAGGACCTGTTCCCTGTCTCCTTTTCTGTAAAAAAAGCCCATAAAGTAATTTATTCTGCAACACAACGTAATGTTTGTAAATAACTGCAAGCACTTTGAACTTCATTCTCTGCTTTACAGCTCTGCCAACATGCACCCCAGTGGCCTGACCAACTCTTGGCACATTAATATGTTTTATTACAATTTTTGTTCCTCGTTAGCTCGGGGGGTCTGAGGCAGCTCCCGTGTTTATGGGCCACTCTGGAAGGCACATGTTCCTCCAGAGGAAGGAGCCATCTCCTGGCTCAGCCTCTGCAAACTGAGGGGAGCCAAACACAGCTGGGATCAGATCCGTCTGCAGCTCCCTGGGAGGCTTGGGAGCACTGTCATCTGGAAAATTAGGATGCTTCAGCTTCCCCAGCTTTCTCCTTTCCACTGGGGAGGGTGGGGATGGAGGGGGCTGGGAGACTAATGGGAACCAGCTTGTCAGTCTACAGCACTAGATAACTGCCAGAGCATTGTTGCTGGCCTGATGATAAAAATATCATCTCTTTCTTAAGCTGATATAAAACCAGCCAATTAAAGTCCTTCTCCTAATCCCAGACGGTTGCCTCAGGTACTGGCACCAAAATTGAAGGATGAAGAATTTGTACAGAAAAATGGACGGGAAACATTGACCATAGAGCAAGGCTCTGACAAGACACTGAAAATAGATCAAATGAAGACAAAAATATCTGTATATTCTTGGCCTTTGCTTTGACCTGCCACTTCAAAGGTGCTTCAGGAGGCACTGTACCACTAACTGATGGGACAGAAAAAGAAAACACAGAACTGAAATACAGAGAATAACTCAGAATAGTTTTGCACTCTCTTGTTCCGTCTCCTTGGCTTTCCTCAAATAAAAGTGCTTTCTATGCATTAAAATTGCTCTGAAATGATTGCTAAGTCTGCATTCAGGTGTTGAGTATGAGCCTGCCAGTGGCACCTCTGCTAGGATGGAGAAGAAAGAAAGGAAGCAAGCTAACACAAACAGTTATCAACTGAATACATAATAAAAAAGTGCCTATTCAAATGGAAGACTAGCTTAATTTTTAATATAATTTATATCCTACAGCCTAACAGGTAGAGAGACAGACTTTATGCTGGTAAAGGCTCAATGAAAAACCCCAGCAACATCCAAATGGTCAACGACAAAGATGTGGTCCTGCTCCTGGTCTAAACCACTGACAAGCAAGAAGTGCCATCAGGAAAAGAAAAAGTTGATAAAAAGGCAATAAAGAGATAAATCTCAAATAGGTGGGCATAAAATCCATCTGGTTGGACTGGGACTTGTCTCCCCCTTCAGACGAGGGACTGAGAGCAAAGTTTGTTCAACAAAAAGTGATGCAGACAGTTCCCTGCAACAACCTCACTGAAAACCTACTTGAAAATGAAGACTATGGAGAGAGAAGAGGAACCAAGGCACAGCGAGATGAACCCTGAGCACATGGGCCTCTCCTTGCTGTGAACACCTTCTTTCACCACCTTGTGTACAACATTCCCATTGTTTCAGCAGCAACAGACTGAGCACCAGCTCAAGGCCTCCCTTATGAGTTCCTTCCCTACTAGCACAAATGAATGGATTTTCAAAAGCAAGAATATATGGAACTCTAGCATCTAGAGGTTTGAGTAGATTCTCGAGGCATCAGTTCCAATTTGGACTTGTTTTTATGTAAAAACAGATGAACAGTAAGCACAGGTGTGCTGTCACTCTTCTAGAATAACTTCCTTCCACAAACAAGTTTCTCCCTGCTGAGCATTTTCAGAACCTGCTACTTACTATTTGTCCCTAAATGAGCAGCTGAGGGCCCCTATGTGACCTGTACTGTGATTTCAAGGACTTTCCCTGAGCTTTTGTTTCAGATTAAGTAATTCACAAAATGGAATTTTTCTGCAGAAGTGGAATGGCTGTTGCTGGAGGGGGGAAAAAAATTAATTCAGCTCATTTTGAGACATCACTGTTGTTCAGGGGAAGAGCCAACAAAGGGACCACACAAGCAAGTATAAGCTGCGGCAAAACTTATTAAAAACGATTGTTTGGTAAAATGCCATCATGCTGATAAGGGCATTTTGGATAATACTGAATCCAGTTCATGCATGGTGCCCCCTCAGTCCGCTATATTTTATGTCAGAGGCAAACTTTCAAAAATCCTTGGTAGCTTTTTGAGGCCGTGGTAGGATGTTTGTCCCTTTGGTTGCTCAATCTGCGTTAACCATGCCCTCGAGTCCCAGCCTGTCAATAGCCCAGCACTGATCTAGTTTCCAAAATCGTGTTTCCCTGCAAGTCACCCAAATAGACCCAGTAAAGTGATTTGGACTTGGAACAGCCTGCGTTACAAGTGGATGCACCTGCAATAGCTGCCGAGGAGTTGCTGTAACCATTGAACAAGTAATTCTGAAGACAGCAGATTTACAGTTGATTTTAATAACCTGTATGGTTTAAAGCCCTGTCATTTTTGTGCACCATGAAAAAATGCTCATTACCTAATACAAGCAGACAAAGCAATTAAGTCCTGCTGGTGGCTGATGAGGCAGATCCATGAAAGGAATGGGATAATATTCCTGGCTAGGAATCTTCCTCTCCTGGAGGTTCAGGGACCTCCTAAGTGGGTAACTAAGGGCTAATCTCTGATATTATGATCACTTTAAGATGCACCATCATAAGGTCTAAACTTTAGACAGCAAAGTTTAAAAGAGTTTTCATGAAACTTTCAGAAAAGAGAACTCTCAACACTTCAGCTTCCCTTTCTACACTGGCAATATACTTGCGTGCACTTTAAATTGGATTATTCAGCCAAATCCAGTACTCTAGCAATGATGGAGCAGTAGGATGCAAATAGTTCAGATGTTGATAATATCACATACTTCTTTGTCCTGCTGAAAAGATAAATTCAGTGTGCTACTTGCACAGGCCCTCTCATGTGTCTAATGAGACTATTTTCATGTACTCGGTGGCAGACACAAGCGAGGTGATGGAAGGAGCCAATTTTGGGAAGGACATTTGAGATTAATCAGCAGGTGCTCTCCCTCCATGGACACGTTCTTTGCTGAAAGGCACAAGCCCACTCAGAGACCTGCTTCACAAAATCCCTGCAGCTATTGCGAAGTGCAAGCCAGAGGCCAGCTGATTAGAAAGGCACTACAGCAGGATTGATTTCAGGTCTGCATCTTACATTTCAACTGAGCAGTATTTGAAACCAAGCTTTAGAGGGCAACCAGCTAAGACAGCAGAGAGCAGATGTGAGGCAGCAACCACGTACCAATGGATGCTGGTATAGCTGGGGTTGTGCTCTACCAGCTCCCATGGGACTTTCACCAGATGTGCTCAGAAACTGCAGGTACGTGCCCCAGTTGTGGGCCAGCACCTCCATCAGATCTGAAATCCAAGCTGGGAACATGATGCTGTATCCCAGGGTTTGATAGGGAAGGTAACATTTGCCACCCCTGCAGAATTTTCCCCATGGAAGTCCATGAGGAATTCCTATCAACACGAAAGGGTTCTTGAATGAGTCCCAAAGCTGTTGTCTCCATTTTTTGTTCACATCTGACTCTGTGTTAGAAAAGAACCTGGTAGCAGCATTCTCCATGAGTCCAATTTATCAGACACAAGGATAAAAATGCACCTAAGGGCAATGGAGCTTGTCCAGCAAGCACAGAACTTCTGAAGAGCTCCACTACATCAGGAATGTTGGTGTTCATAGCTACAATGACCGTCCAACTACTTGCGTGTTTTTTAGGAAACATCAGTCTTAACAACATTTAATCTTGAATTTCCTAATGGAAAATGGCAATAGCAAAAAATAAATATTTTAGTGCAAAGACAATGTAGAAAATATTATAAGGAAAAATCATTGGAAATCAAGAACTAAACCTCAACCTCTCACCATACTATTTTCTCTGAAACTATGTCACCATACTTTGACTATTTTCCTATATATCACATTTCTTTATCTCAGCAAACTGGAGCTTTTCTGATATTTCATTACCCCATGAACACGGCTACTGCTACATTAATAACAACAACACTGTTTCTCAAGGACAAATAAATGTATTTGGATGATATCTGAAACAGAAGGGGGGAAATAACCTTTAGTCCGAGATAAAGGAAAGAAAGTAGCATAAAAGAAAGGTGCATAATTAGCTAATATATGAGCAAATGAAAGAGGTTTTATTACAAAGAGGCTTTTCTTGAAGAAGAGTTTGTGTGCCCGAATCAATCAGTCTGGTTTTTCAGTGCTGTGCAGTCTGCTCAAACATATCCCTTCCTCTATAACTTCTTCCTTTATAATCTCTCCTACCCCATTCTGAGGGCTGCCAACATTTACCTCCCTACCGTGTTGTTCTCAGATTCCAGCAATCCCCATTAAAAGGTAAGGTTTCCAATTGCTCATATTCATAAGTCTCATTCTCAGGAGGTAGAATCTGTCATATCCTCTCTCTACCTATTTCCCGTGTAACTAATTCCTGCAGAGTTTACAGGGACTCTTCAGTTCAGGCACCGACTATGCCAAGGTCAGAGCCCTCCTACGCTCAGCGAGGCTGGGTGCTGATTCTTTTTCATTCCCTCCTCTCTCCCTAGAAATAAGAATTGGGAAAAAAAACTATTCCCTCTCATTTTTAAAACAGTTTTGTTCAGCTAGAGCTCTGCTACCACCTTTCAAATGATGACAACTGCTGGTAATTGAAAAAAAAGTGGAGGAGTTTATGACTCTAGTTGAGAGCAATAGTCCCTTATTTACAGAGCTACAGATTCTGCTATATCCCTACATACCATGAGCAGCATTCCCCTCTTCTCTTTTCTCTAGGAAAATGGGACCACTCACAGACTGGAGGAGAACCCTTCATAAGATGCATGGCAGAGTGTGCCTGCAGTTTGTCAAGGCAAAGTAAGAAAAAGATTTTATTGGTATCATTTTATTTCCAGTTAAGTTCCATAAAATCAATCTCTGGGAAGTTCCAGCAGTTGATGTCTGCATTTACAGGCTAATGCAGTGAGCGGGCATAGCTGGAAATAGATAGCTGTAAAAAGAGATAGCAGCAATGCAAATTGAACTGAATAAGAAAATTATACCCTGAATCGTACGACTGTAAAAACAGCAAAGGCAGAGCAAGTAAAACTGAGATATCCCTGCTTAAACTGTGGTTTGTAAATATTGTGGAAGCAGGTAAAGTGACAGTGCAGCACTGGAGAAGTAGCAGCCTTTCCTCTAGGAACTTGTTACATGCTTTTATAACTTAATTTGTATCCAGAGACAACATAAGCCTCAAACTATACAAAAATGCTTATGTATGCAAAGCTCTAACTGCACGTAAAAACTCTAAACTTACATTTTTATAGATGAGTTTGCTGGGTTTTTGAAGTCACATTAAAAAAAAAAAAAAAAAAGAAAAAATCAGGTCTTTTCAAGTCTCCAGGTGTAATTTACTATGCATTCCACAAATTCACTCACTCATTTCAAATTGGACCTCAATCCTTTTGGTTTCTTTGTGGATAGAGAACGGGATCCAAGCATGCTGCAACTTTCAGTGTACCATCCCTGCTGAGTAGGCATCACTACAAAGCATTGATAACTCAACCTTTCTCTTTAAACATGAAACACCATTTTATGCCAGGACCTGTGGGCTTTTTCTTAGTTTAGATCCCGTTTTAGCTGCTGCCTAAAGCAGAATGCCTGGAGCATAAATGAGAGGGCAAAAATTTAAGTCAGAGGTATTCTGCTAACTCTAATTGTATTTATATTTCAAGTAACTAAATCAAAACACAGGGAATTTGAAATAAAAGCTATGATTCTCAGGACAGCCTGTGGTCCAAAAAGGAGATGTAGCAGGTAGGCTGTGCCAGCTGCTGCCGTGGGGCTGAATGGAACCATAAGTGAGGCTGCACATGAGAGGAGCACATGTTTGACCTTTGAAGCAATTCCCTCCTTGTGAAAGCAAAAAACTGACTTAGTACCCACAAAAAGTGCTCTTCCAAAAAGATAATGACCAATTTCAGGAGCAGTAATTGGAAGCAGCCATGTAAATTACATCAGGGTAGGTTTCACCCACAAAACCTGCCGTTGTTCTGATTTTCTTTCCCTCAAGCCCTTTCCCACCCAAGAGGGCTTGGTGCCCTACTCCAAATGTGCTTTGAGCTAAACTCTGTCCTGATCCCAAACCTCATCCCTCCACAGGGATCCAGCTCAGAAGGTCCCCAGGTCCCCAACCCCAACACTCCTCGTGAAAAATCCCCACAAAGCCAAGTAATGCAGCTCCCAACAGAGACAGGGAGTAGAGCATAATGGATTTGGGAAGAAGGGAGTGTGGATGTGGGTGCAGCCATTTGTCTGTCCCACATGGGCTGTCTTTAAGTGGCTTTCTGTGCTCTGTCTTCTCCCAGGGGTTCATGGCCCTTTCTCATCCCAAGCTCTCATCACCACCAGGAGACCTCAGGAACATGGACAAGGAAGGGTGTCAGGAAGGGACAAGGAAGGGTCTGTACCTGCTGCAGAAGACAACGAGCTGCCTGCACATGTCACATGTGGCATCATAGGAGGAAAATCCTTGGCTTATGTATAGATATGCCCCTTCCTAACAGTGAAAGATCACACCACACAATTCCTGATTCTTAGGGAATCTCAATCCAGGATGCTAATCATTCCTGAACACAGCACAAAATGCAGGCAGGTGTCACCAACTTTAGATATCAGAGCATGCTCCATGCAGTTCTTGAGTTATTCTTCTTCAGTCCCTTAATGTCTTTCTTTTTAGCCCCTTATTCCACTTAGCAGTTGCCTCTTTTTTAACAGAAATAACATAATTTTCAAACAGCTCCATTTTTTATCCTACTCCCAATTATACTGACCACCACTGGTTTTATTTATTTCTCTAATATCTCCCCACTACTGTAGCATGCAGAATTACAAACTTTACTTCAGCTCTTTCTACAGTGCCACATTAATCTCCCTCAAAACCTACTACTCCCTCCAAATATATTCTTTAAAGAAATTTCAGTTAAAGGAATGATTCTGAAGTTTTTTTTAATATTGGAAACATAATTTCATTACTTGGCTTTTAAATTGTAACAGTTTTTTAGAAGCATCTGGCAGAGAAGGATACACCAGCAAACATCTGTGCTCAAAATGCAGCAAACATTGATAGTGCCATTGACTTTGAGTATATGGCTGTACTGCCAGCAAGTGTAGAATACAGTGGAATAAATGCCACTTGCTGCACTTTTATATGTCAATCTATACATGTATTTTTGTCAACAAGACAGAAGGGCTCTCCACCTTTGATGCTGCACCTCGTACAAGCCATCAAGACAGGTAGAACGACATGCTGGGAGGTGACTGAGGTTGAGACTGGGATGTTCCCACTGTGCTGATACAGCTGTTTTGCCTTTCCAGATGAAACAACAACAACAAAAGCAAATCAGTATTCTGACTGAGCTTGCATAAAGCTGGGCTAAGCTTTTTCTAAGGCAGAGACCAACTGCTATTGCCCAGCCTCTACCTTCTTTCAAAACACTCCCATAAAAGCTTAGGTCCTGCTCTAAGTTCTGCTGCTCTTAACGTGGTGACTTCAAGCATTCCAAGTCCACAGCTGTCCATGACAGGCTGGGAAAGGCAAAAAGAGATGGAAGATATCTTAGCCCACTGTGGTATTCATTTGTCATAAAGCTGGGAAAAGTTGAGTACTTGTGACTGCTGGATGTTCCAAGTTTATCAATGTATCTTCCCTTGCAATATTTAGCAGGATGAATTTTTAACCACAGAAAACTCTCCCTAAAAAAATGAGCCTATCCCTAATGACTCACAACTTGCAGAGGTGAGCAAAGAACAAACCTTTACTAGTGAAATTTTATCATTCCTTTGGGGGATTCACAACAAATTGTTTTCCAGGTCAATGCAGGCCCCCAATCTATCTAACCTGTAAAGAGTCACACTGCTAACAGATGACTGCAATAAAATTACCTTTCTAATCAGGTCAGAGAAGGCAAAATAATCCCTTTAAAAATGATCATGACCAAAAAACACATCACAAATCTGCCTAGAGCTTCTAAACAACCTCGAGGAAGAAAGTGCCCAGAGAATATCAGAATAAAAATATTCTGAGAAACTTCGGAGGACTGTGGAAGAAAACCATACTTCTCCCCAAAGGTAAGGACTTCCCACAACATCAGTTTGCAATGGGACCTGTCTTTTATACCAAAGCATACAAAAGAAAGGACAGCTAAACGATCACTGGATGTCTCTAGTAATTTGCATTTAGGTAGACAGCATCTTCTAGCAGTTTCCCTTTTCTTGGACACATGAGGAAGGGGCGAATCAAGAAAATAGTAAAGGAAGAGCAAATACATTTGTTTGTTTGATGTTTTTTCTGAATATTCATAATGCAGAGTCACGCAAATCCTTCATTTCTGCACCAACAGTTGCAAATAAATCCAAGGAGATTTTCCAGTGCACCAGTGCAGCTGCCTTCAGTCTTCACAGGGTACAAAGCACTCAGAATGCACCCTGCTTCAGGCCTCTTAGAGTAAATATGCATCATGAAATAATAGATCAGCTTCTAAGAAAGTAAATGCACACATCTTTAAAGCAACCCATTTGCTTTTGTACCAGCTAAAAAAAATGGCATCACATCCTGTCTGGGCTAAATCAGAGCATATAATATACCCATAGAGATGGTTTGTGCAAACAACATGACAAATAAATATATATATAGATATATATAGAGACATAAATATATAAAGATAACACCATTCTGAGGTTTTACAGGACAAATAAAAGTAGGTTTTAAATACTTTTGGAAAATAATTAGCTCATCAGTTTGCTTGGGTCCCTGTGTCTTTTCACAAGTCTGCAGTTAACTGAAGTAACTTCACCTCAAGCTAGTTTTGATTTTCCATCACTCTGAGAAATTGAATTTGTTAATATTTATATTCCTGCATTGAGTAGCAGCTCCATTATGGAGCTGGGCTCCATTGGGCTGGCTGGTCTCCACATACACACCCATGAAAGGAACAGTGCTTGAAGTGCTGATCTTGATTTATTTACAGCTATTTTCTATGGTCAGAAGGGGAAACAATTGTCTGAGCTGAATGCATGGTCAGCAAGCAGCAACTCTTAGTCACATTAAGATGTTTCTGCTCCTCAACTAAGTGTTCAAAGGGCAGGTTTGAAAGGAAACAGTGAATGTTGCTGCTGAAACTACAAGAGCAGTAGAGGTGCCAAAGGTGACACCAAACTCTTGGAAAAAGGGGTCTATCAGATCTGCAGCTCAAGCAAACACATCCTGCTCCCAGAGAGATGTTCCCATACAGCCCAGTTACTCAAGTAAGAGCTCACAAACGCTGGGCATTGAATGCATGTGCATTGAATGCTCTTTTAGCCAAGCCAAAGCCACTGCCAGCTGGAAAATGCTTTTTTACAGACTAAACAGCCATAGCAGATACCATTAAATGTCCCTCCATTAACAAACTTCTTTTCAGTCACTCTGCTGCCATGGATTTTTATTCCGTTAAGCTCAGTGTACTCTACCCACCCCTGGAAAGAAGAGCATGTGATAATGTTTGGTAGAGCAGCCACTAATCTACATTTCTGGCCCTGCTCTGGAGGTCTGAACAGCAGGGATCACAGTCATACATATACAGTGATTTCCTAAAGCCTCCAACACAGCCAGTTGCAGATGGTTTTTGGCTGGGCTAACTCTTACTTGCTGTCCCTACTGTTCCTTTTCCTGGCTTCTAAAACTGCCATTGTAAGCAACCAAAGAAACAGCGGGGTCCAAATGATAAACAGACTTCATCTGCTCTCTTGTCTCTGCAAAGGCACTACACTGTGAAGCCTCAGGCACATAAATATTGCACTGCGAAGTCAGAGACAGTCCTTCATTGGCTGCAAGCAAGGATTACCAAATCTCAGATGGAAGGATCAGACTTTGATTCTCAGTCTACGTGCAAGAGACAAATCGATGTGTGAACAAATGAAGAAGCAAACCAACTGGGATGATGTTAGACAGGTGACTCATCCAACCAACAGCCCTTTAGCAAGGCAGAAGACTGCCCTGTAAAATGAATTCCCGTCTGGATTATTTCCTCCCAAAGCAATAACATAAATCCATCTAACATTTAAGCACAGGGATATTGGATTTGACAGATCAACAATGATCGTGTTTGTCTATGGAGTTATAAGGTCACTGCTGAAGACCCAGCTGAGAAAAGCAGGTGCACGTGGAAAGGGGCCAGATATCACAGGGTAGCTAAAAGAGATTAACCTTTGAAGGAAACAAAAGATATTAAGAAATCATCAAGGCAGAAGCAGACCCACAGGAACCAACAGTTAGTTCACTTTCCATTGCTAACAAGGGATACAGTAAAACCTATGTCATTCTGCAGTCATTTGTTGGGATTTGGTTTTCTGGATTTTTTTCTCAAGGTGAAGATCAACTGACAGATCACACAGTCCAAACACCCTGAAGCAGTCACCATGCAGAATAAACCCTCCTTTGAAGCAGAAATCAAGCAAACAGTCCAGGTTCAAGGACCTCCAAACCCCATTCTCCAATCCCACTCATGGCCAAGCAATTTCTCATGCAATTAATTTGTTTAAATTCCTTTGCATCTTTAGGGGTATCTTTTTTGGCTGTGGAGTATCATATTGTTTTTTGAATTCCATATTAAAGGGGAATGTGGCTATAGTAAATAAGTGTAAGTATATTTTATATATTTACATATTTTATGTCTAAACCCAAACATCTCCATGTGCTCACAGTGCCTCCTATGCCTTGGTGTACAGCACAGTGCCCTGCTCTTCACAGAAGCAGACAGAGGCAAAGTTTTGAGTAATGCAAATGCTATAAACACATGAAAACAGCCCATTTCCTCTGCTGCTTTCACTTTCAGCACTCCGGGCTTGGAGGTTTAGAGAAGATCATCCTCTGAGCTGCAGGTCTGCCACCACAGTGGTCCTGCTGCAGTGGCTAATCCCAAACTAATACTGTCAGCGTCACTCAGCACCTTACAAGCCTCATGCAAACATTGCTTCACCTTCTCAGAGACAGGTAACTGCAGGATCTCCAGGACCAAGTTGAAAAAATGAATTATCTGGCACTGTGCAGACCTGGGAGCAAAGCTCAGGAAATTCCTGCATCACCGATTGCTGTTCAGACTCTTTTTTCCCCTCCTCCTGCCTGGAAGGACTGAATTAAAAACTGCAATAGCACCCACGGTTTTCTCAAAGATGCTCTGAGGAAAAAAAATGAACAGGCATTAAGTAGGCAAGCAAGGATTAGTTATGCTCATTTGGGGAGACTTAATCCTGAGAAGAGGTAGCAGAGCCGCACAAAGAAGCAGACAAAAAACTCAAAATGCAATTCTAATGGACAAATAAAGGCCACCTCTTACCTACCTGCAAACTCAGCCCATTCCAATGTGATTTCAGTAAACTCTTTTCCCCTTAAATTCTACTTTTCTCCTCTCTTTAGTCATGTTCCTTTTATACCTTGTTGGCTGCCTTCATTTTTTATTTATTGTACCTCACCCCCATTATGATTTTTCTCAGCAAAGTTTTTGCCAATTGCAGCAATCTCACATCTCTCCTGACTTGCTGCTAGGAATTGATGGACAGCAGTGCTCATTATTTCACAGGTGCCCTCCTTTTGGAGAAGCTACACCATTTACAATACAAGGGAGAGCACGGTGGTGGCAAAGGAACTTTTCTGTCTGAGCCAGAGCCTACTGCTAAAATTTTCAATATTTAATCCACGCCCTCCTGTGATCAGGAGTGATCTCCTCATATAAAATGCCTACATCCATGCAAAAGGAGTTAGACCATAGTGTCTGTTGGTGTGAGCAGATGTAGGTCCCTCATGTCCGTAGTTTCTGCTCCAGGATCATCTTTGATTGTATCAGACAGCCATTGCATTAGGGTTACAGCAGTGCTGAATTGAAGCCCACAGTGTTACACCTGGGAAGCATCTAGCCCAATTGGCTGCATTTTCGAAGAGGCTCTGAGCCAGTTTCTAAAGCTCTGAGCTTTATTCTTTCCATCTGTACGTCTTTTGCTCATGCCACCGCATTTCACACCTCCCTTCCTGAAAAAACCTGCACTTGAGAGCACAAACTGCACCCACATACATGAAATGGGGGGCACAGCCACTGGAACAGAGCCTGGCAGGGCAGGAACCTGGGCACACATCGCAGCAGGAAGGGCCACGGAGGTGTGCAGCACCAGGATAACATTGTTGCCACAATGCTGTAGGATTTCAATAACAAATTCGATACGTTTCAGAGCTGAAAGCAAAGCACAAATGAAAAGACCAGTCAGACCTGTTTTACCGGGAGCTTGGCATCCACTGAAGAGGACAGCAACAGAGGTAAAGAGAGAAATAGAGAAAGACAGATCTCCAGAGACTGGGAAGACTAAAGGAAATAATGAGGCCTTTGCTTTGGAGCCTGAAAATTTTATGATAAAATATTTCCTTAAATGAGCAGATTGGAAGTAAAATACATTCACATGCAGCAGGGGCTTTCGGGAGACTCCTGCCTGCCTTCAGCTGGTCACAAGCAGAAGGAGCACTGGCAGATAATTTTAGAATAAAAAGGGTAAATAAAGAGGAGTCCAGCTGCACTGTACAAAGCAGCACAGTGAGATACCCATTAGAGAGTATAAATCTTC
This sequence comes from Neopelma chrysocephalum, assembly GCF_003984885.1. Classification (NCBI taxonomy): domain Eukaryota; kingdom Metazoa; phylum Chordata; class Aves; order Passeriformes; family Pipridae; genus Neopelma; species Neopelma chrysocephalum. The sequence goes on from NW_020897720.1 coordinate 9,421,461, forward strand.
CCCCAGATAGAAGCAAAACACGACATCACGCACGAATGTTTCAGAACTATTTCGTACTACCCCTCCAGTTAGGGTATTAAATATACATTTCTGTGTCACAGCAGAAACTGATGCAAATGGGAGTGTGGCAATACTTCAGCAAGGTGTTCCAAGCTTAAAAGTCACTTACAGTAGAATGGAACCTATTCAGTATTTATTTTCCACAGGTTCAAGTCAACAGTCCTCAGCAGATGGCTGCCTTTAGCATAAAATGAGCACCTGAGGAGGGAAGGGGAAGCAAGTAACTCCAACCAGCCATCTGTTTCTTAATTTTAAAGCAAAGGGCACATAGAACTATGAGGCACTACCAACTATACCCACGCTGTGCCATACCCTCCCAATTACTGGATTGTCAGCATCAGTTAATTCCCCCATTGTTGTGATGTGATGCGCTCCCATGCAATGCCTGAGAGCCATAAATGATTGTGCCATGTGTCACCGGTAGCTTCTCCAGAGAAAGTGTTCCCCCCAGCCAAAATACTTCATTTGCAAATCACACCTGAGCAGAAGTTGATAGGAAAAGCTGGCTCCATCTGTACTTACAGTATCTCTTTGGCTTCAGTGGGACACAAGCAAGTACTTAAACGCTTCACAAACCAAACCCTTGGAGCAACGTGTACCTTTCTTTCAAACAAATATATGTATTAATCTTGTTCCAGACGGTAAATGTTTATACATTACCAGTTATTTATGAAAGCTTTTGCACTGCATAATTTACAAATGACAAAACAAAACTGTCTACTTCCAAGCCCCAGACACTTGCTTTTCCTTTTCAGATATTCATGTTTGCTTTGGTAGGGAATCACACTTGACTTTGTATATGGGTGTTCTGACCTCAAGCACCCACAGCCTACTGCAGCCTAAAACTGCTGACAGAAAGACAAAGAATGATTTGGAAAGTTTATAAATATAAGATATGCAATCTGTTCACAGTAAGTGTTAAAAAGCTAGTGAAACCTAAAGGACAAGAAATTATGGCATCGACTGAGACTAATGAAAGAACAAGGAAAAGGAGAAATTTTTAAATTTCTTTTTAAGTAAATAAAATACTAAGACTCAAAACCTCATGACTAAAAAATGTGAAATCAAAATAAGATACATTTCAATTTTTTAAGAGGGAGGTCATCTCAGGTAGCCTGAAAAATACCAAGTGCTAATTTGTAACAAGGGAAGACACACGTTGTGCATGTGAAATTCATGAAAAAGTGACAGCAGAGATCAAACATGCAACAACTTGAATGACAGAGATTCCCTTGCTCAACTCTCCACAGTCCTGTTGTCATCGCCTACCTGACAAGATCATAAAGAAAGACAATGGTGACCATGGGGGGCCTGGTTTTGCCTCCTGTCAAGGTAAATGTTCCTCAGAGAATACATCAAAACTAAATTCATTTTTAATCTTTTAAGGGGAAAAAAAGCCCCAACCCTGTCAAGAAGTAAAACAAGCAAACAAGTTAAAATTCAACTAAGTAATTTCTTGTCTTATCCAGCAAAGACCCAGCTGTCCATGGATTATTTAAGTTAACTGACAGATAGTTTTATCAAAGCCTTGTCTACAGGAAAAAGAAAAGAATAAGGCAACTTTAAATGCTACTAACTGCTAGAAGGTCATAAAGATTTATGGTTTACCCTCCTGTAAATACCATTCTTTATAACTGATTCCCATGAGATTTACTGAATGCTCAATAACCTTTCTCTGGTGGATGCAAGCGAAATCATCAGCACCATCTCAAAACCCAGTTTATTCAGCAAGCCAAGAGCACTGTGCCTGCAAATCGACCTCCACAGTGCTGCTTCTTCTCTCCCTCCTTCTGCAGGTTGATAGTAATGAAGATGCTGTTGTGGTGGAGACTTCTCACAGTCAAGGTTGAACTTTAAATGTACTTGGAAAGAATTCTCCGAGCCAAACGTCACCAAACTGGCCTTGTGGGCTCAGCGCGGGAGATGAAATGTGTACACTGGGCTCTGCAGGATTACTGCTGGAGAAACTCCTTCACCTGCAGCTAAAAGAAAAACTAAATGTTTGCACTGAACTAGGCAGTGACTTGGCAAATGGAAATGGGAGCCACATCTGCTATTACATCATTTGTGGTTTTCTTGACTTCCGTATGTTAACAGGGATCCTATTACTAGAAAAAACAGGTGAGGAAGTGGGAGAATGTTTGAGTTAGGTCAGATTTCTAAGTACGTTAGCAGGAGCTTGCTTAAAGGGACCTGACAAAATTATCCCCAATCCTGTGCGTAGTAGATTCAAGAAAAGTTGGGACAATGTACAAGACAAGTTATCTTTTCCATCAGTCATGAGGCTTTTATATCCCTGTGTAGTCCCAGACACCACCATGACTGCCCAGTCCAGATCCCCAATAACAGGAAATCTCTGCCTCCAAAGATGCACCCCGATATCTTTATTGGCTTCCAGGAAAACAGGGGATGGTCTGTCACAACACATGGCACAATGGAAAGGTTATTTGGCACAGCACAGGGCAGTTCTCAACTTCAGCAGGTTTAGCTTTGCAGCAAGAATGGGTGAGCACTGTGGCCACAGGCCAGATCACCTGAAGAGCCTCTGCCTCCACAGCAGGTCCAGGTTCCAGACACTGCTGCAAGCTGTTCTCCTCCTGCTTAGAAATATACTGGAGTAACCTAGTCCCATTAGCTGGGATTTCCAACTTAAAATTTACTTAAAACTAGTGGGTTGACTGCTGGATACAGCTCTACATCTCTATAAAATTTTATTAATGCAAGAAACATGGGACAACACTGATTCTCCTCTTGTCCCATGCAATCCCTCCTCATGACTTAATCTCAGCCTGCAGCAGCTGTCCCTGCAGGGGAGCTGTGCAGAGAGCACGATCCTCCTGGCAGAGGATCTCTTTTCTTCCACTCCTCTTTTCTTGCATGAAAAGAGAAAGCATTGGCAGGGCTGACAGACAACGAGGATATCATGTGCACATCTGGCTCTTAGAGGTGTTTGCAGCCAGGGTCCAGCCTTATCTCCCTGACTTGCACACAGAGCCAGGAGGAGCTGGGTGGTGTGTGAGTGAGCTTTAGATCTCTGACCTATCTGACCTGTCCCAGGGGTTTCCTTTTGGCCCCCCCTCTTACTCTCCAGATTTATTATTTTCAATAAGCTTTTAAAAAAGGTGGAAACTGCATCTCCACCCACACTATCTAAATACTTTCACAGCAGTTTCAAGCAGAAGGTTAGGAACATTCCCCCAACCCTGGACCTTAGTGTCCCAGTGTTGAAGATGACTCTGATATGGAGTTACAGCTGTTACCCACCTAATGCAAATCTCATGCCTCACAAAGTTCCCAAGACAGATGCAAATAGATCCCAAGCTTTAAGGGGCTAAGATCTGGTATACTGGTTTCTAACCCATTGCTAACTTTGAGCAAAATTAAATCCCTCCTGTAAGCAACCATCTGTTATTTCCAGTCACCCAGCACAAAATAGAATATTTAAGAAGTGATTTATGATTCCATTTATTTTACATACCTCGAAATGAAGCATGCAAATAGCTAAATATTTTAAGCCAACCAGTGAGCATTTCCCAAGTGTCTGAAAACATCTGCATCTCCCTCACCCACACACAAGAGATTCCAAGTTTGTAAGTAAGAAAATTAGGTTTTAAATTATTCTATTTTCAGAGAAATTATGTCTTGAATGAGATAACTTGGCCTTTGCAAAAAAACCCAGCTCCCCTGGGTGACTCTTGGAAAGACTGGAAGAAGAGTTCTTCTTACACTTACCCTCCAAAGAACATTAAATCACACAGATAAAAAAACAAGAAGGTCAATATTGTTTGAAGTTTGGTCAAACATAAATACCATCTATGATAAGCAGTGGCCCTTGGGAGGGGGATACCACTGACCTTTTGTAACACAAGAGTCAATAAACGGCATCTAATGCCAGGGGAGGTATTACAAAGGTCTCCAAGCATGAAAATATATGTGTATACACTAATCAGCCTGAACATTCACTCTCACCTGTTTATTCTTTCCACTGATCTCTCCACCACAGGACAGGGGGAAATCCCTAGTGTTGCTAATGATCTAGTTCATGCACTGAATAAGTCAATCTAGATGAGGGCAGCAAAGATTAATGGAGTCTTTGCTGTGGGAGTTTTGCTTCTGTTCAAAAGATGTATTGAAAACATTCCCAACAGTGACTTCATACAGACAAAAATTGTTCCTATCATCCTGAGAGGAGGTGACAAAAAAATAAAAAAATTCCTAGTTTGATTCACACCTATGACAAAGAAGGCCAGAAGAGTACAAAAATCTCTTTCTTTGCCAATTATGAATACTCACACTGGATCTTCTAACGAGGGGAAAATGTTTCTTCCTTTGAGGATTCTTTTCTTATTTCTATCTTCCCAAGAAAGAATACACTGGCAGGTCAGTGGAGAACCAGAGGGTCTGTGTTCTTTGAGCTGGCAGAAAAGGTCAGAGCAGTACATAAATGCCTACCCTGATAGACTCCAGGAAGTAATAAGGAAGGCCATAAGAAGACCTATAAATAACTGGAATGTTTGCCCTTTCTTGACATAATTTCTGGAATAAGGTGTTGAAAGTACTCTCAAGACTTGATAGAAAGGAGCACAGTGAGCAGTGCTGCTCCCCTCCTGCAGCATCTTGCACAGACACTTCAGCTGTCACAGACTCCCAAAATCTGGGGTGTAACGTTCTGATCGTGTAGCTGGAATTCCTGGGTCCTGTGTTTCCAGCTGGCCCTAGAGGTCATCATGCTCCTTGGCACAATCCCACACCCAGGTTTTGGGAAGCCCTGTGTCCTTGTGGTTTTGGCCAGATTTTACATCCTCCAAACAATTGCTACATCCTCTTGCTGCATCCCAGGAGGGAGTTACAAGACACGCATCATGGGTGAAGCTTTTTAAAAACTACGGTATGGAGCATCAGACTCTCCTGCCTCTGTTGGCTGTAATTTCCTAGGTTTTTTAATTCCTGAAGATGTCAGCAATGCCAGTGCAGCCTGTTGCTTGAGGGGCTTTGTTAGCTTCAAAGGTGGGACTTCACCCAGAGAGCACCATCCAAATTCCTCTCAATGCAGCAGCACAACCTTCAGGTGCTGTAACCACGTACACAGCCCTGCGTGTTGGAACCTGGTAAGTAAGAAACAAATCCCCCACAGCAAAGCTGCTAGGGCTCTCCAGGCTTCACTCCTTCCTTGTGATCTGTGCTGCATCCTGGTGCCCCAGCAGAGATGTTCTCTTGCAGAGGAGTCACACTATGCCCTGAGGTTACTTGATCCCAACTCAAGAGCACCAACAGTGAAACAGAGCGTGACCTGATGTGCTTTGTTATGCCCAGTATCACATCTGCAGGTGACATAATCTGAGAGGAGAATGCTCAGCCTAGCTCTGCTGTGTACCCTGAGATGATCAACAGAACTTGAAGAAAAAATTATTGATTCCATGTTTAAAAAAAAAAAAGGAAATACAATAATAAAAGGACTTTTGTTAGGAAGAAGAGATAGAGAACTGAGCACAAGGAGAGAGCACGACTTGTTTTCTTCCTTTTGTTGAAGCTTTCCTGAGCTCCAGAGAAATGAGAGGAACCACTTTGCATTCTACCAAATTCTTTTGCATTCACAAAGCTAAATTATATCACTCAGCTACACTGGTTGTTACTAAAGAAAGATGATAAACAAATAACGTCCTGAGAGAGCTCAAGAATAGAGAGACTGGTGCTATTGTACAGAAAGATGGAAAGAAAACGTGAGAGGTAACAAGGAGAGAAGCCATTATTCTGTGAGAAACCAGTGAATGCCTAAAAAAACCAGAATTTGCATTTGCTCAAACAGTTTGTCCAGTGTCAACACACTGAGTTTCAGAGGGTCAGTTCTGATCTTCATGAAATGCAGCAAATTGTAGCCACTTGTATAGATCAAGACAGGCTTCAAGAAGGCTAATTGATACCCTCATCTTTATAATGTTAACAACAGATAAAGTCTAGATGTCTATGGACTGTGTTTGGCTTGCATCACTCCATGGATGCTACCACTTAGAAAGGAGAACAATACAGAAGACTGTGTTTCAGTCTGAATCAAGCCTGTCACTGTTAAATAGGAAATCTGGGTCTGGGGTGGATTCTCAGGATAGCCATCTGGAGCACACATCTGGAAAGAAGTTAACCAGTGGCTGCATGCCACTATAATCATTCCTCTCTCAAGTACTGCAAATGGAGCATCAAAGCAGAAAGCAGGTGGTTCTTCCAGGAGGTAAATGAACCACAAAGAAGGGTCAGAAAGTGTGACATGCATTTGATGAGGGTTTTCTTTCATGCTCATAAAAATTGTCAGAACAAATTATCCATTGGATGTTATACCAGGTTATTACATGACCAACATCTCCACGCTTGCTGCTTTGCAGAGTCTGAAAGTTTGGTGAAAAGTTTCCTCAAACAGGCATTGATCTAGATGTACAAACCAGGTTTTAGTTTCTCACATGATTGGAGATCTACTGTACTCCAATACTGAGAGACTTCTTCTCATACCATGGACACTATTGCTAATTTGGGAACATAAAATTCAGGAACTTGTGAAATCTCTCAAGGATTTAAAAAGCTTTCCCATTCTGCACCAGGGTAATCCTAAAATACCCAATATAAAGGGAGAACACCTGCATGGGATGCAAGAAGTGTGAAGAAGAAACACTGTTTTGCTTTCTTGGCAGGCTCACAATGACTCCGTATCTACAGATTGACAACCACGAGTTTTGTCTGGCCAGGGCCAGACTGATTCCTGCTCCCAACAAGGCTGCTGAAAAACTGCTGCTGTTTTTGTGCTATACTGCTGTTTTTATGCTATATCTTTCACTTTTAGCCCAGTACCAACTACCTAGGTGTTTCTGAGAGGCTCCTTCACATTATGTGCTGTGCAAGTCAATGCTTTTGTTAAAGGAGTACACACTGTCCAGCAAATAAAATCGGAAGAGAAAGGAGAGGAGAGGATGGCAGCTCAAATCTCCCACTTGTAGTAAGATCTGCACTATTATAACAAGGCATTTGGATTTATGTATCTCAGACTGAGTCACTTGCATTAACCTAAGTTAAGCATAATACTAGTGACTGAGTATTAAAGTCTTTGAGTTTTCTTTTTATTTTCTCCCATTTCTTTAAATCCACTTAAAAAGAGAGTTTATCTTCTGATATTGCTTAAGAATTGAAACGGGGATTAAGAGACACAGGCCTCCTGCCTGTACTGTGACTCACCAAGCCCACACAAACACAACTAATGACTAAAGCAGGCGCTCCCAGACACGATCCCTGAGAGGCAGAAGCCAGCAGAGGTAGGAAACAGCTCCTGCTGCAGTACCTCCACTGCCTTTAAACTGAAACTCTTCTGTTCAAGCTCTTCTTTTTTTCTTCCTTTCTTCCTCCCTCCCCCTCTCAGCAGATAAGAGCAACGAAGAAACACCCGCGGTTACCAGGTGCAGATCACCCAGCCTTTAAACTACCTGGCCCACTCAGGCAGTCATGCTGTTTAATGCCTGGTTATATGATTCTATAACCCTTGCACCCCAGAAATTGTATACCTGGATCTCCCAAGTCATGTCCTTTTGAACATAGCCATCTTTTAGCTCCAGTAAGATACAGAAATTCCAATTATGTCACTGCACAATCTGTTCAACAGAACATTCGAATCACAGCCAACATTCCTCAGTCACATCTGAGTAAAAGTACATGGGTTTTACCTGCCACTTGTTCTTGTATTTTCACATTTTTTCCTGAAGAGAACACAGAATTATTAAACTCATATCTCATCTGGGTTACCCACGCCTGTTACAAAAAACCATCCACTTTGGGAAGCTGTATAAACAGGAGGTGAGTTTGAGAGAAACTCTGGCTTTGCAATGTTTACATGAGGTCCTACAGAGAAGCAAATTCATCTCTGACTTGTGAGAGCTAAACTCAACTCTCCAGAGCCCTTTTCTCCTAGCCAGTAAACCAACTTCTCTTTTCCTGAAATTCTCCTCTTCCAAAATCAGTTCCCTAAGGCATATAACTACCACACATAAACCATCCTGACAAATGCCATCAATTTAACTCATATTAATGGTAATGAAAGTTAAATAATAGATGTTGCCCACAGTATTTGCACGTCTTTAAGTTCTGCCACATTGCCAGGGGAAAAAAAATACCCAGAACAAAAACCTCTGAATTTCTTATGCAGAAGAGATGGACAATTAGCTCTTTAAGGCAAAAACCTCTCTTCATTAACTGGAGATCGAGTCATGTGTTGACATTTATCTAGTGCGATTCTCTGGAGCAGAATGATGAAGGTACCAGAACACAGGCTGCTTGTGCCCAGTCACATTCCTGCAAGGCCCAGCAGACTCTCAGTCTGATGGGTGGATCTGCCAGCAGCTCCAGGGGGCTGGACCACGGACAGGAGCCTCCCTGCCTTGCCAAGGAACAGGCCAGACCATCACACCGCTGTGCTTTATGATAGCACCTGCCGTGTGCTACACTGACAGGCCAGAGAGAGCCAGGACAAAGCATTCCCTGCCCTGCACAGAGCAGATGGCAGGACTGGCACTTACACAGCCAGGATCCAGCCAAGGCAGCACCGAGCATCGCGCTGTGCATCCGCGGGGCTGAGGTGCTCTGAGGGGGACTGAAGGCAGCACAGCAGCACCAAAACCAACACCACGGGCCAGCAAGAACCTGGTGGCATAGCCAAGAAAACAAGTCATATCTGGAACTGGGTGCTGGATTGAGAGAGAAGGGGATAGCCCTTGGGAGAGACAAGTTAACTTGCAGCAGACAAAGTCACACCTCCTGGCTTGTCAGCACTGGCTGGAAAGCACCTGTTGCCGTGAGAGCTGAGAAAGTTTGTCTCCTTTTTCAGAGGCAAAAAAGTTACTTGTGGAAAGTAGGAAGAAAAGTAAGCCTTCCAGTGCTGCAGCTCCCCCTCCTTTTCTTCGTGCCCAGATTTCAGGCTTTTGCAGGTGGTACCTGGACAGGCAGGGTATTAAGATCACAGAGCTGCACAACGTCTTTTCCACTTTCCAGAGAGTGGCTGTTGAGTGAAGAGCCAACGTCAATTCATCACTTCGGAGCTGCTCCAATCCTCCCCTTCCCGCTGCCAACTGGGGCTGAGCGCTCTGGGTAAAATGCCAGCAGTCGAAAGGTTAATAGCAATGGGACTGCAATTCAAGCTTGCCGAGATAAATGAAGGTAGAGCACAAGGAAAAGAGGGGGGGAGGATCCTTGTTGTGGTTTCATGGCAGCCTTTTTCTTCTATCATCATCATCTGCAAAGCACACTTATCGAATTCCCTCTCCCGCAGGCCCGTCGGACAGGAGACAAAACGTCCCCGAAACTCACCCAGGTAAAGCAGCCTGGAGAAAAGCAGCACCCTGTCTAGGGCTGTAACACATCAGCAGCACCAAATACATCCTTAACTGGGTCTCATGGCATTGAAATGGCTTTGATGGAAAAGTTTAACAACTCATTGCATGCCACAGACCATGTACCTTATCCTGGTCTTGGATGAGCAGAAACACCACTGTGGACTCAATACAGAAATAAATTACTCGCCTGCAGAGCTGCAGGGGCACAGCTTGTTGCTGCAGAGTACGGAGGGCTCAGGCTGCATCCAGATGCTCCAAAATCCCCAAACCTGTAGCTTCCTATCTCTAACATGGACACAAGTTACTCTAAGTAACCTCAAAGCTGCAAGCACAAGGAGATGTTGCAGAACTTGCTTGTAACAGCTAATTGGGGCATTTTAATACAAACTCAACAGGGAGTTTAAGACTCACCAAAATAAAGAAAATCCCGAACCTCGCTCTAGTTGCTGATGTTCAAGGAGGTATTTTTCACTCCTGTTTTCATTTAATCATTTCACAGCTCATGTCCACATTTATCTCAAACAAAACATTTTTTATTTTGATAAACTCCTGTGCCCAAGCTGAGCAGTCAAAACTGGCAATGAGGAATAAAAGAGAAATGGGAGAAAAATGCAATGCCAAAAAGAACAAGAAGGATGGTCTTTGAATGCAATACTTGTATAATTCAGAAAGCTGTTAACATATGTATTTTTCTGAATAAAGTATTTTATTGAATTATGATCAGTTGTATTTCATTTATTAAAGAATAAATCTAGAAAAAATGTATTTAGACTCTCATCACTCAAGATTGTGTTATTTGAGTTGCAATTCAACAAAATATTTAAAAGAATAATATGACCCACATGGCTAATTCTATTAATTTCAGGCCAGAATATTTTCTTTTTTTGGCAGATGCTTTAGGCTTTTCTTCTATCAGTTTCTCGTTTTTGCATGGGGAGGCAGATATGGTCTCAGCCTTGCAAAGAAATAGTACCAGCAGATCTGACTCTCCATGTACTTAAAATTAAGGATGCAGTTCCTAGAAACTGCTGGAAAACTTTTTTTGAAAGCAAATATATGAAACTTAATTTTTTTTATTTGTAAGTAATGATAAATTACAACACTAAATGAATTATTTATGGTATCCTAGGTATAAGAAATCAACTTTGTTGCTTCACTGATTTCAAAACCAGTCTTGTACTCTGTATCCTGTAAAAAACATTTATTCCCACAGTCCTTGTAAAGGATTTATATATCAAGTTTCTATTTTTTCTGCAATGAAATTTATTTTTAAAGCATATTTCTTATCTCTAACAGGAAAGTCAAGGGAACACCAAAATGGCATTTGGGAATATAAGAAGTTTTTAAGGCAAGAGATTTAAATTAAACAAAACAAATTAACAAAAAGGAGTGTGCGTATAAAGAGTTCTGCACACTCAGTCACATGTTATTGCGTACCACAAGCCAACCAGAAATGTTCTTTTATTTCAATTTTCCTGTTGTTTCTTTTCAGAAAATTTTCATTTACTACCCCATGAGCATCAGTTTGCATTATTTATAATATCAACTTGCAACCACAAATGAGGGCACATAATTCATTTATATTTCACACCATTAAGAGGAGTATTATAACTGCAAACAGTAAATAGGAAATATAATAGCATTCAGCTTCTTCATGCCCTGTGAACTAACTTGGTGAAAGTCTAAGTAAATGAGAAACTTTTCTTTCTGTGTTATGATGGATTTGAAGCATGAGGAAAACATGAGTTACACAAACCAAAAAGAATTGGAAAGGATACATGCACTGAGCATATCAATTCTATTTAAATATTCCCCAACAAGCTAATTTTTAAAAAAATTGACATAAATTTGGAGTTTCACAAAAGAAAGTTAAGTGCCTGAACTCCAGCCTAAGTTATGCAGGGCAAACCCCCCCTACAAAGGCAAAAACCCTTCAAGAAATAACCATCTCTGCTTGAAGTCAGAGATAGGTGGGAGGTCAGCATTGGGCTGGATCAGGCCCACCTTTGCTATAGTGAGTGGCTGCAAAATTTGGTTTATAAGTATCTCCACTCTGTGTAAAAGTTTTAGAGAATGCTGGCCCCAAATCCTGCAGGCAGCTCCCACAAATACTGATGGACTCCCATTTACACAAGTATAACAATAACAAGTATCAGCCTTTTATTTTAGGTTAGGCAACATCTGATAGGCCAAGAGCTAAGGAGACCCATCCAGATAAAAAACCATTTAATTCCATCCATTTCAAATCTCTGTCTGCTTCTAGAGGGGTCAACAGCTGTAACTTTGCAGCTGAGAAGGAAGAGAAAACATTAGTTCTCTGTCATGTTTCATTACCCAAAACTGGAGAACACACACCAGAGTTCACATCAGGAAACCCCAAACCAGCCAAATCCACCAGATTCACTGATGTGTAGATACCACAGCAACATCTGCCCAGCCCAGAGGGAACTGGCTTTTCAAAGGCTTAGAAGGCAACAAAACATTTAGTAATCACTGAATTCTTTGGAAGACCTCTGGGGAAATGGAGAAGCAGCCTGTGAATAGACAACAGTCTTCAGGAAGCCCCAAAGAACTGAAGTATGTATTTATGCACAGAGCAACAGTAACACAAAAAAAATATCAGGAGGTACCAAGAGGACAATAAAGACACATGAGAAATTACTACAGAAAGTCACCCCATCTAGCTTGGCACAGATGGTTTTGCTGAGATTAAAAACTGTCAGATCACAAACCAAGTTTCATTATAAATAGTAAACAGAAAGGGGGAGGCATATCCTGGGCTCTGTAGAAATCAGCTGTTTCTGGTTTTCACCAGACAGTCACAGCACCAAAAGCATCACCAAGGCACAGTTTTACAATGATGCCAAAATCCAGCAAACCTCCTACAATTTGGGTGCCTAATTCCAAGCTGTCACTTCAAAAGGCTCAGCCTAAGCTTGGATGCATTGCAGACATCAAGGAGAAGAGCCATGAGACAACCTTGGCAGCAAATAAACTAATGAGTACGTCGGGACATGCAGCAGAGACAGCAGTGAGGGTGCAGAAGAGGAGAGCAGAACGGCCTCTGTTCCATCAGAGGCACCACAGGCCACTGCTGGGACAAAAAGCCAGCCCTGGAAAGAGACAGAGCTCTTGCCCTTCAGAAACACTTCCCTTCAACAGCATATGGGCAAAGAAAAGAAATACTGATGGAGAATATAGCATGTTCACCCACAAGTGTGACTGTGAGGCTCACTCAATGAACCGAGTCACACTTTAAAGCCTGGCTTTAGCTTTTTGGGGCTGAACACTTAAACTCTTCATGCCTCAATTTACCCATTGTGTAACCCATCAGCACTGTAGCAGAGATGGGCAGAGTCCTTGGCAGTCCTACTTCCAAGTTGAGTCCCACCACAAGGTTCTTCTGATCTCAAAGTAGGTTTCTTGCCTAGTTGCTAGAAACCAAGCAAAGGAAATAGTCACAGTAGTGCTGTAGTTCTGAAGACCTCTGTGCGGAGGAAGAAAAGCTCACTTATTTCAGAGCCATTTGTATGCAGATGTTTTTTTGATTTGCCTTTGAAGCGTGGATTCTGAATCCAGCCCTCCTATTTGCAGGGGAAGCATGAAGGGAGAGGAAATGCAGGGAGAGTGAATGCAGCTGACCACAGCGATATCACAATTATACTGCAAGCAGAGATCAGAGGAAATGCATCTACACTGCAGTGTTAACACAGCAATTACTCCTGAAATCCAAGTCCTGACAAAAACATTGGTTTCTTTAAGCAATTGTTGAAGCAGTCAAAATCCATTGCACTTCATATTTCTCTTTTTGTACTTATTTTCCAATGCATTAAAGGAGGATGTTACACTTCGTTTCAAGCATCCTTGATCTTTACTTTACTGTTTGTCTCACTTTTTTTCCCTAAGACAGTCACAGTGTCTGGGAGAAAGCAACAAAAAGCAGGAAAGGACTAAAGGCTTTACACTGATTTTCAGGGTACACTCCTGTCTTCTACACAAGCTGCAGTTGTGATATACAAGACAGTTTATTCTCAAGATGGGTAGCAAACACTTCTGTGATTAAGCCTGAAGCACTTTAGATTCCTGTAAAGCTTACAGCCTAAGCCTGTGGCAGACAAAGAGAGTCTAAACCCCATCTTGTGAGGTACCTGCTTCGGAAACACAAAGTACTGAAAACCCATAGAGCACTGGAAACCTTGTTACCAGTTAAACCTTGTTACTTTTTCCTAAAGGTGTAGAATGAACCATGCCAAGAGTTTGGGAATAGGTCAGGAAATCAGGACTTTAAAGTCGTGGTGTTTTGTATGCATTTTTGTCACAGAAAAGAAATACATGCAATATGCTCTTTTTGTTGCTTGGTGTTCGAATTTTAAGGACCACATGGCAATGCTTTGCTCTTGAAATGCCTTTTTTTTCCCCTTTACAGAGATACAGTCTTGCATAATCACAGGACTCAAATACTCTAAGACATTTGGTAAAATCATGAGTGCTAGTAACCCTGATTACAGGTCACTTCAGTGTGCCTCCCTGATTTTTTTGCCTTTCATCCCTTAGATGTCAAGTATATCAGGTATATCACACACTACAACAGCCGCTAAATCAATCCAGTTGCCTTTTTTCTAAGTGACCACACTAAATCCCCCTGATGAGGAAGAAGCACTTTGAGCAGCACTGAAATTTCCTGCTGTCTTCAACCTTGCCTCTGGCCAGCCACGACTGCAGGATGTCTTTGCACAGAGCAGCTCATGGGGATGGAAAGGATTGCAAAAATGGCACAAGCTCTATGCTTCTGTACTCTCCTAATCCTATCCTGGGTGCCCAGGACCTGTTCTTTTGGGATGACTAGTGAAGTCTGAAGGCTGCTGTCTTATTTGTGCTGCAACATCCCAAAGCTGCTGCCAGGGATTAGCCTTGTATTAGCTGTACTGGTTGGTTACATTTTTTTTTGCTTTCACCATACCTATTTTTCCCTGTTTCATATGTAGGAGGGAAAAACATCGCTCACAAAAGTTGATACTTAACTCTGACACCCGAGAGACACTTGGGAGTGACTTACCACCATCATTTGGGCCAAATTGCATCTGCAATGCAGGTAACAACAGCTGTACCATCTGGCCCATAGCACACACAGTAGCATATAAACATTGATATAATCAAAAGTAATTATAAGCTGAGGCTTTCAAAGCCAACTAGCAGTGCCTGGAAATGCTCTATAGAAATGAATTCTTGAGTTCCTCTCTGCAACTCAGGTTTTCTGAGTCATGAATCTGATCACTGGAGGCTAAAGAGGACTTGTACAAGGGTAGGATGTTTTCAAGGGATGTCCGCATGAAAATGCCCTCAGAGCAGAGCATTGACTTCCCAACAAGCCTGGGAAACAGTGCTCCCAGCTGCCTCCAAGATTACCTGGCAGATTATTATGTTTGCCTCCCAAGTCTTTCATGCTCCACTCATCTCTACTTGTTAACAAAACAACCTTGGACCTACCTCTGCTTCTCGTGGATACGGGAAATGGTTGGATGCTAAACCATTACCAGGCAAAAAAATGACCACAATTTATACTGAGACAAGGAGCACAGATCTGCCTCATTGTCAGTTTTTCTATTTGGTGTAACTGGCAGCTGGAGCAGAAGTCATACAAAGAAGACCAAATCACAGATAGTTTTCTAGTGATTTACTGGAAAACCCACGAGCCAAATTCATCTGTGTGGAAAATAAAAAAAAAGCCCCTATTGACTCAACTATTTTGGCAGACTGACACAAAGCACTGAGCTTTCTCTTTAGTAGCCTGCAAAAGTGCTGTTAGGAGATGCTAACCACTGCATGAGTCTCCTTCCTTTCCTTGTCCAGCACACAGCCCAGCAGGACAGAGCAGCCATCGACTTGAGCTAAAAGTCTGTTTCTAAGATGTACCTGACATTTTTTTGTCTTTAAAACTTTAAGCAAGGTTTTGTTTTCAGTATTATCAGCAGGCATCAGGAACAGAGGCAGGATGAGCAGAGGAAGAAATAAATGAATTGAAATCTTGCAGAGTCCCAGAGAATATATCTAACCCTGGGTTCAAATGTAAGAAATATCTAGAGGGTCAAATTTGTTACTGCCTCATACCCAGTAGAGTAAGAGACGTAAACACATGTCCCAGTGCCAAGTAGATGTGAAATGCTGCCAAATCAGTTACAAAAGAACATTTTGAGCCTGCTGGCTTTGGTGTGAATGATAAACCAAGGTGCAAAGCAGTATAAAAAAATCAGACTCTGGGAGCCTTTTTTAGATGCACGAAGAATTCACCAGAAGGGAAAAGATTTAAAACTTTAAGCACAGAGCTCCTGGGAATGTAGTTGTTTAGTCTATAGAAGAACAGAGCTGTCAGAAGTTAATATGTTTTCAATTTGTGAAATCCAAGCTATTGGAGCAATCCTCACCGGATACCTTTTATTTACTTCTTCCTTGGCAAAGTCCAATTACTGAGATGCTCCAAGAGTGATGCTCCTGGTCATCCCAGCTGACAGCCTGCTCTGCTGGTGAAAGCAGCAGCTTTGGGGGCTTTTGTGGATGGATCCATTTTACCCTTCTATGTTTGTCCAAAGAAAAGAAAAACACTAAATATCCTGGGAGAAATCATTCTTAGTAAGCTTTCTACATAGACAAACTGCAACAAAGTTATTATTTAGAAACATTTTCTTAACAATATGCCCACAAACAACATTGAGATTGCTAATGTGCCCCAGGATGGCTCATGCTCCCAGGTTTTCCAGGAGATTCCTGCACTTTCAGTTTCTCCTCTCTCTTTGCTTATACAGAAGAAATGACTGACACAGAAAGGGACTCACATCACTTAGAGCTGCCCAGAGCATTAGTGATTTGGCAAAGAGAAGCACAGTGCCTCCTTGACCCCTGTGGCAATAGTCAGGCTATTTTGGCATTAACAGCCTCATTTTGTAATTTGAGTTGTTCAGAAAAATGACTCAAAAAAAAAAAAATTCTCTGCCTTCCCAGCCCACTGAGCTGACTCCCTTTCCTCCCAAGCACCTTGTTTTGTTCACAGCTCATCCTGCCAAGGGAGATGTGTTCAGAAACAGAATCGAGTCTCAGGGGTGCACATAATTCTCAGCTGCTGAGCAGAAACTTCTCCTGCCACAGCTCCTGTGATCTCAGCAAGGTCATGCCAGCCGTGTGCCTGCAAACTGTTCAACACGGGGATTGCTGGCACAGAGCATTTGCACTTGTCCCAGTGTGACCTGGGGCACACCTACAAGCTCTCCCTGACCTGAGGTTTCTGCTGAGGAGATGCACAGGGGTCTAAGTCAGCTGAGTGCCTTAGTCAGCTGGGGGGAATTGGGCAGACCCTGTCCTGCTAAAATGGGGAACACAAAGAAAAGGAAGAAGTCCTTGGTAAGACTGAAATGGGCTGCCAAGCTCCAATATTGATCTGGGACTGCAGGGACTAATCTGACTCCCCCTGCAGCCCTGAGCCTTACCCTACCTTGCAGACAGCTCTTTAAAGACAACTTTATGCAAGAAACCCTGTTAGTTCCTCAACTCCCCAAACTGGAGTGCCTGTGCAGGTATCAGCAGAACAGTAGGATGGGGAGAGCTGGCTGAGTGCCACTTTTTCATTCTCTCTTGGCAGACCTGGAGATCTGCTCTGCAGAGGAGGTTCATTGCCTCAAGCACGTGTGAAGGGATCCCACTGCACAAGAAAAAACAATCCCAAGACACAGCAGATGCTAAAGGCATCTCCACTTGAGAAGGAGAAAGGCTAATGCTGAGAAACTTGTGGTTTAAAGTGTCTGTTGACCATTATCCAAAGATAATCTGGCCCAAAGATCAATCAGGCGAAATGTTCCTCCTCTCCCTGACAAGAAGTACAAACGAAGGGGAGCATTTGGTCTTCAGCTCATCATCTACCTGCCCTGAATCCCCTTCTTTAGAGATAACCATCTTTATCTCTTCCCTCTAGTCAAAGCTATATTAAAAACACATATACACAACATCTGGCACCTTTTTGGAGCACTTACACTTCAGAAGGGTGCTTTTTGAGAAATCACAACATTGGCTTTATTCCCAGCTATCACTCTTTTATCCTCTTTTTGCTTTTAATAGCCCTGTCATATACACAGGATTTTTTGATCTCTAGATGCAAGAAGAGCTGCATGCTAACAGGGACCAGCCAGAAACAAGGGTGAGAAAAAAAAAAATCTCCTGGAATGAAAGAGAACCATGATGAACTCCAGTATACCACAGAGGTTTAAAACTGAACTGTGCTTGAACCCAAATATTTGATTTTTCCAGAAACAGTGTGGCATATCAAAGACTACTCCTCAAAGCCCAATTCACTCAGCACATCAACCATTTCTGTGGCAGCAGCTTGCTCAGAAATGTCCTCCCCACACACCTCTCCACAGCCTTCGATCTGGACACAGGCAAGACCTGGTCAATGCTTCTCACCCTGAGCAGCTGCCACCATCACCCCTGCTCTCCAGATCTCACTGCTGCTTTCCCCTCACTGCTGTTGTGTCCCTTTCTCAGCTGTGTAGCGATAAGAATCCTGATCAGGAGAGCACAGGAAATGCAACTCTGTGGCCCCAGTCCTGTCCTCTTTCATACCTGCACACACGTAGCTCACTTCTGCTGAACTCCCCAAGGAGATACAGGATATTACTTAATAACTCCTACTTACCTATTTGATTAAAACATAAATGAGATTATTTCAGATGCTATTTGATGCAAGTGAAATTTGAATTGAAAGAAGCAAACGTTTACGTGGAAATTTCTCTTTTGAGGACTATCTCCTGCTGCCTGGGGACACAGAGGATAGCATGGGACCTATAAATGTATGGGAAACGAGTCAATATGACTGACATGATGAATACAAAACACATCTTGCAGCTGATGAGACTTTATTTCAAGGCACTATTTGAAGCCAGGTTTTGCTGTGGTGGTATTCAGAAGCAGTAGCTTATTTTGGGGATCATCCCACTGCCATAACAGACATAAACTAAGGATTGAACCACAGATTGCATCTTCAAATATAAAATATATCTACATATTTAAACATACATATTTTAAATGTAGAGCAGAGTAAAAGTCCTGAAATCCTTTACTAGAGCTTGCAATAAGCTCATCCTGAGCATCAGCAATTCAAACCTCATCAAGTTGAAATGCCAGTGTGATTGCAACGGCTCCAGGGCAGTCACTCCCCCAATAGGGGTGGGGGACTAGAGATGACACAGCATCATGCTGTTCCCAACTCCCACTTGTCCTTGCCATTAAAGGTAGTTAGTGCTATTTCTGTTGGAACTGCATTTAAAAACCTAAATTGATGGCTGTCTTACGCTAGCAACTGCACAGGAATTATTAGTTTGGTTATTATTTGCTAACTGGAAGCCGGTGGGACTGTCAACCACTGACCAGAGATGGACCAGTGCTGCCAAAGTTCATTCCAGCACCAGGCACAAGCTACATCCAAAACCTTCAACCTGCATTTCATATACATGCAGCAATTCACCTACTTAAGAAAAAAAATTATGGGTTTTATCAATCCTGTAATTCTTCTAATACTGTTTAGTGAAAGGAAGACAGTGATGTATTTCCAAAAAAAAAAAAATTAATATTTAAAATTTTGGATATTTTTTGTTGCACAGGTGTATGGGAGAGCCATTAACAATTCTGCATACACCTTATTATAAAGGCTGCCCACATCCCAGCTCAGACAGAGCATAGTCTGATAAAAGGGCTTAATACATAAATGCTTGTTTGTGTTTGGAAAGTTCCTGGAGTTTAGCCAAACATTCAGTGTGCTGAGGAAATACAGAGAGACAAGGGCCTGCTTTTAGAGCAATGCTTGTCTGCAGCTCTGTATTATCCTGAGTGACATTTAGTCCAAATACAGTAATAACACACATCCTTGCCTGCTGCTCAAAGCCAAAGCCAGATTTTAATACCCGATGGAAACACTCTTGCTTTTGGGAGCATCCAGCACTGGAAAAAAAAAACCCCAAACCAACATTCTGCTTATAAAAATATTGATTTCTTCACATACAAATGAGCCAGTTTCCAATAACAAAGGCTTCTCAGATGGTGGGTGTAACCTCCAAGTTACTGCCATGACAGTCTTTTAGTAACACCTATAACCTACATAGAGAAGCTTCGCCAGAGATTGCAGGAAGCTTATTGCTCCAAATGACAACCAGGGAGCATGGAAGCACAAAACACTGACTTTTACCCCAGGTCACCCAGCAGGTCAAGACCAGGAAGACCAGGGTTACAGCTGGGCCACCTTCTATGGGACCTCTTTCATCCTGATCCAGGGAGAAACCACAGGCACGTGGTTTGCATGTGTTTGGCTTTTACTGAAGTCAAGGAGATGCCAGCACAGGAGCAAGGCTTGACTGACCTGCTGAGCTAAGTTCCCTTGCACATCTAAATGATGTACCAGGCAATCTCAGTGAAATACAGCACCTATTTTTCATGCTGCTTCCTTTGCTCCTCTGGTCAAAGGATGCTGAGTTTAGGGAGAGGTCAAGAGATAAGCCATCAAGAGGCAAGTCTCAGGAGAAACCCAGAGCTGGAATTATTTATCAGTCAGAGCCCTGCCATCAACAAACCCCCCCCAAAAATTATTTTCTCCTTAGGATGATGGGCAGGTGTTTCTGGGAAGTGACAGCAAACTCGCTGTTTCCAGTGGTAACAAAGTTACCCTAAAACCATGCTTATGCCTGCCTGAATAGTTGTATGGATAGGTCCTTTTAGTATCATGGGTGAGTTCTATAGTCATTGCTAGAGTGCTCCCTTTGAGGGCTGGAGCATTGCTCGATGAATCTGAGCCCAAGGAGCAGCTCCAAGCTGGTCTCTCCCATTTAACAGGTCTGAATTCCCTAAAGGACTCTCTCTAGAGAACAGTAGGAGAGTGATGGAGGGGGGATTAACATGTCTGCAAAATCCAGAGTGGAAAGGTAATGAGAGGGCACCCATTCCCAACTTAATAAATGGGAGTGAGGGGTGGAATTTGATGAAATGATCAGGCAGTCACTCTAACACAAATTAAATAAAGTGCTTTTTTACACAGTTAATTTATGGAACTTCTTGACACAAGTTATTGCAGAAGACAAAGGGTTTTAAAAGGATTTAATAAAGGACTAGACAAAGTCATGAAGACTTAGCAGCTAAAGGTATGGCTTGAAAGCCTCTAAGCCAGTGATTGCCAAAAACTGGAAAGGTTTGTCTGAGATGGGTTCAATGTCTCTTTATTTCTCATGCCTTTTTCTACACATCTGCCACCAGACAGGCTTTGGCTGAGCAGGTGGTGGCTTATTCCATGTCATCCTCAGCAGTGAGCAGGGGCAGAGGACACTATGGAATAAGCCACTGCAAGGCCAAAGTGCAGGACCTGGCCCTTCAAGCACAGTATTGCTCTCCAGACAGCAGGACCATCGACACATTTTCTCCTCTGTCACTACTGAGGAGCTTTCTTTGCTTTTCAAAGAGAGGGGCTTTAATTTTACCTGCCCATGGAGTCACTTTCTCACAGGTACCTGCCCAAAGGCCAGTCCCATCATGGCTTGCAACGTGATCAGCAGACAGGTCAGAGCTGTCCTCCAGTGGTTTTCATACCACTGCTCAGATTATCCTTATTAAATGAAAGGGGATATTTTAAGGTCTTTTTCTCTTCTCATTAAAGCCTCTGTCACAGGAATTACTTGTTGCCACAGGTTTAATCTTCTGCAGAGTCCAGTTTCCACGTGTTTGCATTCATGAGATGAGGGACAGAACATGAGGAGGAAATTGGACCAAATTAACCTGCTCCCATAACAATCCACAATAATAACAAAAGTGGAAAATGGCAGAGAATTAAACTGTTCTTGACAAAAACTGTAATAACCTCCAAGAATGCCTCTAAAGTAACTGTCCAAGTAATAGTTTCCAAGTTTAACTTCAAAGATATGCTATGCAAACTCCCCTTGCAGAATTTCAAGCTACTGGTTAACAAGTCCAAAAAAAATATGAATGAAGGGAGGAGGTAATCAACACTAAAATTAACAACGTGGTGATCCAAAACAGGGTGATTGGGTTAAATAAGTACAGGTAGATTGGATCACGGAAAACTCTAAAGTAAAGAGAAGAGTTTAAAGCTGATTTGGTTTTAGCACTGGGAAAGAAAACACTTTAAAAGAAGTTGTACAACAGGGTGCCCTGCTCCATTTCAAACTCTAAGTAGTCGAGTGGAAAAAACCCCACCAAAACAAAAAAAACAACAAGCAAAGCAAACTGATTTTAGATAGCATAGTCTTAATTAGTCAATCCCCAAATAGAGAGATAGCATCAATCAAAGTCAGGGCAGAATTGGATCGAAAGGCCATCTGAGATTGAGCCAATCTGCTGAATTAAAAGGATGTCCAAAGTAAAACCATTTCCACTGAGTGAAGACCAGAGGCTGCATGCTGCATTTTCCCTCTTAAAGCTGGCTGAGGTAGCCAGACCTATGTTTTCCAGGGATTAACAAAGGAGAGAGAAAGAAAAACCTTGTTATTCTCCTTGTAACAATGGCTGTGGCACTATCTAAATGCTCCTGTTCAGAATCAATATTTCTGAAAATGGTGTCAGTTGCCATCATGTCAAAGAAGAAATTCAAGAGTTTGTCCCTGAATCATAAAAAGAGACTGAAACATCATCTTTGGGATAATGCTGTGTTCTGACACACCAGCCACAGGCCACATCTAGGTGCTATAAAAGGAACCTGACCATATCAGTGCACAACTGATGATGGTTCAGGGACAGTAGAAATGTAACTTATTCCTTCAGATAAAACCCAGTAGTGATACAGCACTGTCATAATACACCTCCTTAATCTAGTCAAACTCTACAAGAAGAAAGAAAGTAATCCTTAGAGGATTTCCACTAAGTATAAACAATAATATATTACCTAAGGGCTTAATACTGCTAAACTGACAAAAACCCTCTGAAATGTAGTGCAGCTGAGACTCCCAAATTCCAGTTCAGTACAGTGAGCACTTCATTTGGGATTCATCTGTCCAACTTCAAATACCTGCAACATTAATATTTACATATGAAAATTCATTTAGACTCCATACATGAGGAGTTAGGTATTCCTGGAGTCCATTACTGATGGATAAACACAAGCAGCATTGCAGATAACTAATGCTAAAAATAAATCCTATTTCTTCGGTCTAAAATATCTGAAAACTAGCTCTGTGGCCAAGACAGAGTTTTCTTCAATTTTGTATAAAACAAAAAACTGAGAGAGCCTCAGTACCGATTCAAAATAAATACAGCATTGAGTTAGTCACCAAGTCACTCTTGTCACACACTGTGAGCCAAATCCTTCTTTCAGGCAATATCCTCCAACATCATAAAAAGTGAGACCAAGGGCATTGTGTAGAATAATACTGGCCAAGCTTCTGTTTCTTTCTTTAGCTACATCTCAGTCCCCCGCATGGACAATTAATCTCTGCTTTAGGAGTCAGTCTATGGAGCACAGTTGCAGTCAAAGTTATCATTGCCAAATGAAAGCAGCAGGTAGATGACTTTGTGTTAGATCTCTGGTTTTTTACTGTTCCTTTGATAAAAGTTGGCTTTGAGGCAAAAAACAACTTGGTATGAAGACACACAAGGAAGCAAAGGTCTGAAAGGCGCTTGGATCTTGGTGTTACCATCCCAAGATAAACCCTTGGATCAAAACCATGTCAGACCATACCACAAAGTAAAGGAAAGGGAGAGGCACAATTGCAGTTAGGACTTGGGAATTGTTCAAATTGTCTGTGAATGGGTTCAGTATCTGGTTCTATACTCTTCCCAATTTGTTAAAGCAGATTTTGGTAAGAGTGCAAGGGAGAAAAACCCTGCAATTTGAATAGACCTTCCTGACTGTCAGTTAGATTGATTACAGTTTTCTGCAAACAATACATTTTTAAATAGTTCTTTATAGAGTTTATTTTACTCCCAACATTTTCCCTATTATACAAACCCCATAACGAATGCAATCACATTTCTATTCACTGCCTCTCCAAAGTCTTCCTCCCTCCCTTTTCTCTGGCCACCTGTTAGCTCTTTCTTTTCTAAATTTAACTCCCTTAGCTTTGTTTGGTAACCTTTTCCTCGTGCCCTCATTATCTGAATTCTGCTCCTGCTGTGGTAAAGCTGGTGGGGGGCTGGATCTGGGTTGTTATTTTTGAATTGGGCGGGGGAGGAGGTAATGAATCAGTCCATCAGTAGACATTTATTTATGGATGTTTTTCCTTAATAAATAAATATTTTAAAATAAATCAAGGTCTCTACCACCTTGTACAAAAAGTTGTACAAGCATAAGCATGGGAATGCATTTAGAATATATCAAAATATGTCTCATTTTTGGTTATTACATTGACAGGGTAGTAAAAGGCACTAGATGGTCCTTTACAGCTTTGAAAGGTAAATATTACCTGGAATTCTAACTCATTTGTTCAGTACTCAGTGTTAGCACAAGTGACCCTGGAGAAACTGTGGACAGCACACAGGGACAGACTCATGGCTGCCCAAGGCTGCTTCACATAGCAGGGAACACAGTCCCATCCTCAACCAGCTGCTGCTGCTGGTCCCCACCTCTCTCTCAGTGCAAGTGGCACATTCAGCAGCAATTTTCCCCCTTGTCACGATATGGTATTTAGGAAGCTGGGTCCTTGAGAATGCAGGTAACTGCCCTCTTCCTCTTTCACTGACCACAAAGGTTCCTCACCCATCCTTGGCCAGATCTGAACGGTGCCTTAAGAGTCTCTCCATGAATTGGTGATGATACCCAGTCACCTACCAGCAGGCAAAAGTATGGAAATATATTGTTCAGAGGAAAAAAGGGAAGACTTGCAGAATGATAAGGCAGGGAAGCAAGGACAAGGCTGGTCTAACTTGTGACCTTTGTCATTGGTCACTTCCCAAAGAGGATAACAAATAGAGTAAATCCACATCATTGAGCAGAGAATATATTGCCCTGAATATTACAGTTTGTCTTGTGCTTCATTCACAGCATTTTCGCCCAAACTTTAATGCATAAATTGCAGCTCTCTTTGGAGTTTCCCATTGACTCATTGCACACAAAAAACCCACAACTCTTTGGAGATAGAGATAAGCTCCAGGCCATCCTGATCATCAGGGATGCAGGAGAAAACTGTAGGTAGCACAATTCCAATGGGAGGAAAAATTGCAGCTTTTTCCCATGTCATGTTCCATGTGTCCTGCCTGACACAATCTTCGACAAACTCCTCAACCACCCCAATAAATCTAATCTTGAGCTAGTACAATATAAAGACTCTATGGAAAGAAGTTGATCCACATAAAAACCACACAGTTAATGCGCAGTGAGGTTACTAAATGAAGGATTTGGATGCAAGTAGGAAAATAAAAGCTATATTTCACCTACAGAGAGAGCCTGGAAACCCCTGTTTCCACAAAGCACATACTGATTTTGAAAATATAGTGAGCTCGTGTTGGGACACAGAGGGGAGATATTTTTAAAATGCCAAAGTCACTGGCATGGCACCAGGCGTTGGTTTAATTTCATTCTCATGCTTGCTCAGAGCCAAAATGAGTCATCTTCCCCATGAAATACGAATCTGTACACAACGCTGGCTGTTAATTACCTTTCCTGTCTCCATTAAAGAGCGAAGTGACAGTTTCAACCTCTCCCTGGGCGAGCATTGTGTTCTCTCGCCGTCTCCATCGCTCGCCAACAAATCTGCTGCTACAACTCAAGTGGCACTTGAGATATGCAGTCTAGCACTTCAACAACAGTATAATAACTGATAATTTGACAACAAGAAGCCATCTTTAGAAAACTCAGGCCACTTATAGCCCCAGTAGAAACAAACAGAGGTATTTGTTCCCCAGGCCTGCCCACAGAGCAGCTTCTTTGGTCTCGGCCAGCACCGAGCACTCTGAGGCTTGACTTGGGAGCAGTCATCTCCAAAATACTGCTGGTTTAGCACATTGACTCCATCAAATCAGGGGGGTTATCCCTCATTTATTTGTGTGCTTACACTATTATATATATAGTGCTTTGAGAGTAGCAGGACTCAAAAGAGACAGTATCTGGCTACAGAGTGATTGCTCCCAGCGTTCACAACCCACTCTCCAGCTCTGAGGAAGTCACCTCTGCAGCTACACTGTCACCCCAGGACATGCTCCTTCTGTGACTTGTGTCTCCCAGCTCCATTAACATCAGGTAGTCCACCAAAATATCACAAGTTGCTTAGATGCCTTTTTACTTTTGCACATTGCATTAACTGGAAGGAATGCAAGTGTTATTGCCACCAATAAACTACCAAAAAACCTGAATCTACCACATTCCAAAAATTACGTAGACAAGACATGAAAAGAAAAAACTTGGTCTTGCTTGCTCCCTGGGTTTTCAGTTATATGGGAGACTCTCTGATTGTGCTCTCAGGACTTCTTGGGGAACCATGAAAGACAGAAGTAAAATTATTCAACACAAAAGAATGCATTTTTTAAGCACCCTTTTAGAGAGGTTTGTAAAGTGAAATAACATAAGATTTGGAATGTAATCATAAGAAAAAAAATGAAAGAAAAAAAGAGGCAACACTGAATTTGCTGTTCATTTACAGTTGTAACAAAAAGTCACTCCTATTCAAAGGTGAATCAAGATCCATACAAGACTTCTTTCAGTGAGCCCTTGGGATTCAAGTAGATTAATGTACTTGCGTTGAGCTTCCCAAAAAGACAAACCTCACCTCTATGTGCATTGCAGCAGCTAAAGAAACAAAAAATTGCAGAAACTGAAAGCGTTGGAATTTGAAAACCTTCAAAGGCAGCAGGAAAAAAGAGTCATACCCACTTCCACTTCTATTCATAAGTACAGTGTTTTACCCAGACAAAACAATCTCCAATCAAAATCTCAGAGCAACTTGCTAACCCTCCTCAGGTCTCACTGGACACCTCTACATTAGATAACATCATTAATGAGCCTTTAATCCTTTGTGTCACTACAGAAGATCAATGTGTTCACAGCAAGGTACAAGCACCATGCCACAGGTCATTTTCCTAGCTCAGCCTGAAGGCCACTACAACTAATTTATTTATTTTCTTAAACCAGTTGCTTCTGATTTATTTACTTATTCATCTGAGTAAGTAAATACAAACACGAGGGTTGATATCTTTATAGCATCTTTCCCACTGAGGAACCAGGTTCTCACTATATCAGGATACCCACTGCCATGATACACCCTTTCTGTTGTGAATTTATTACTTTGTCACAGCATGTTCTATGTTGAGTAAAACAGCTCCAAGAGAAACCAGTTCATTACTCATCTACTCTGTGACTTATGGGGGAAAGCTCTGGAATTACTAAAAATAAATATGCACAAGGACTAGCACTATTTCTCAGAGGCAAGGAAATTCCAGTTACCACAGACCTTATCTGAGAAGCTAAAGAATACTGGAAAATAGTAAATGAAATTCTTGATTATTAATTTCATAAGGGTATCTAAAGATCAAAGCATAAGACTGAATTTCAGCCTTGCAAGGTTAATCACAGAAAAATCATCTACATGAAACACACTGCCTGGTTTACTGCTGCCTTTTTTTCTTTTTTCTTTTTTCCCCCCATAAAACAGTTTAAAGCTAGTTATTCATTTCATTGAACTTTTCATGGGGCTGTTCATCACATTTTACCATCGTGGCAAGTGACTAATGACCTTGAAAAAAAATAAAAAGTAGCCATACAAGCATTAGTGGAATAATATATACTGCAGATAAAGGAGGGAATGTTCAGCCTTTGCTCAGTGAGGTATGTAGCTTGTTCGACAAAGAACGATTTATAGGGAAAGCAACAGGAAAACTCATGATGGTTTTGAGATACAGAGTAGGCATAAGCAAAGCTGTGACTCAGTGCAAGTAGAATCCCAGCCAGCCACCATGGAAATATTAATATGCTTTTGTGCTTGAGCTCACATAGCCTGTACCTATCTTATTTAGTTCCTTGAATTCAGAGCCACCATGAACAACAGACTCTGTTGTGGTTTCTTCCCACAGACTAGGAAGAAATGGAAACAGACTTACAGCTAAACGGGGTAAGACTAGGGTCTACCCTAGTCATTTCCTTCCAAATGCAGGAGAAATTATTCCACAGAAAGCAGCTGAAGGTGCAAGATTCATTGCTACAGGCACCCAGTGCTGTGGCCTGTTCATGGACAGAACTCTCTCATGGCTCAGAACTCTCATTGTTTAGCATTTTTCCTCCCCTGAAATGTGGGTCATATCTCAATCTCTTTAAAAGCCTTAATGCTTCTAATACTAGTTATTTAATTCCAAGTATTCTTATTCACATAAATAGCAACGTTCCCTTCCTGAAACCTTTGGGGTGTGCAGGGGGGAGCTGTGTGCAGAAAAGGGAAAAAAAAAAAAGAAAAGAAAAAAAAAACAGAAAGAATGATAGAAGGGCCCTGTTTTCATTCTGTTGAGCCTCATCTTGGTCAGGCTTTAAAGCAATTGAAATATTGCTCAATTTGATTCTTTATGAAGCCCCAGCAGATGACAACATGAAAACCTGAGGCACCACACACAGCTGGAAGTGCCCAAGCAGACTTGCTCCAGACAGACCCTGGTCTGAAGAACCCAATGGCTGGAAGCAGGGAAACCAAACAGAAACAGAAAGAAACAGAATCTTCAAGGATGCCTCTTTTGATCATGTTTCTATTCACTAAAATATAGAAGCAAGAACTACTTTCTCTTCTAATTTTACCAGGTTTCGTAGGCAGATTAAAGTTTCTCTGTAGTTATTCCCTCTGCATCTGATCTGGCTTATTTCTTTTAATATCAATAGACTTAAAAGAGGATGAACGTCATCTGTTTTATTTGGCTTAGTTTTTCCCACTGTTACTTTTTACAAGAGCAATCAGCTAAAAGACAAAAGGTAACACTATTGTTCTGATCTGGGAGAATTTCACATCTACTTGGCAATCCTAGAGGTTATTTCAGTTGCAGACACCAGTTTCAGCCAGACTCCTGCTTTTTGATTGCAACCAAAAAAATGCCACATGCAAAAGGAGTCTTTCCAGGTAAAAGTGTTTTGATGGACACACATGTAGCTGTTGCACCCTGAAATGCCTTTGGAAACATAAGACACTATGCTGAGATGTTGGCCACATATAGATTACTGAGCTGGAAAATTATTTTGGACCTAAAGTCTCTGTACTTCAATTTTATGGGTAATTAAACCTAATGTCTTGTCATTCAGAAAGCAATTAAGTCCGATATCTAGAATGCAGTGTCCCCTTCCAGTGAGCGATGGGGAGGAAGTGACAGGATTCACTGTGCTGATTGATCATTTCTGGGAACCCCCCTCGTGACCTTCGGTCCTTTCCTAAAAGAGAAATTGAGCAAAACATGGAGGTGGAGCAAGAGGATGTCCCTTGGGCTACACCTTGCACGCATTATCAACTGCATGTCCACAGACAGTGCATTAGCTGACACAAGGAGAACCTGGAAAGGAGATTTCCCAAGCAATTAAACAGCTTTGTCTGGATATTGCTGTACTAAAGAGGCAGAAATGGTCAAAGATAAGAGAGACCAGAAATGCAGCAGTGAATTCTGTCCTTTGTGAATTTCAGATCAAACATACTGGGCACACTAGAAGTCTTTTCACTATTTCTGTTGGCAGAAGACTACAATTCAATCTGGTTAAAGGCATCAAAACCATCAACGGAGGTAATACAGACACTGCAAAATCCCCTTGGCCAAGAGTTGTGTTCAGTGTGAGACTTAATTCTTACACACCACGAACTGCCCAACCCTGAGCAGCAGCACACCATTCCTGGTGTGATGGGGAGCAGGTGCCAGGCCATGCCTGCAGCCCTGGATGGATGTGAACCAAAGCATTCCATGACAGGGTGATTCTGGAGCCCCCCGTGCACCCTGTGCAGCCCATCTGCACCAACACAGCAGGAGTTGTGATGTCCACTCCAAGCAGAAGCATTGATTTGGGTTCCCTCAGCCCCATATGTTGCACGTGACCCATAGTCCTTGGCCATATGAGGGCTTGAGCTCGGTCCACACAAACAAGAAAAGTGGTATGAAGCAACCCAGTAGCTCAAAACACTAAGGTAGGCTGCCCTCAAGCTCAGTGAAAGCCCTGAGTTGAGATCTTCTGAAAAAAAAGAGGCAGTACCCATTAATATCACAATATTTGTTTTAAATTCTATGTTTAAAGATAATTAAATTTAATAACAATGGTGCACTGAGACATAATTGTGATCAAAAGGTTCACCCAAGGTTAGAAAGAAAGTTGGTTGCAAAGTCACAAAAAACAATCTAATCTCCTGCTCTGCAGTCCTGTACTTTGGAAGGAAGATAATTGTTACTGAAGCTGACTAGTGGGTAGTCACCATAAATAAAAACTTAATAATTTAGAGTGTGAATAATGCCTATTTTTTCAGTGTAACTATGGAATGGGAAAGGAGATCAGTAGGGAAAAACTACAATAAACTTACCAAACAATACCCCCACAAATATTGCATCAAAACTCATCTTACAGATGCTGTTACAATCATGGTGACCTGGCCAAAACATTGGTCTTTTTGACAGGAAAAGCTAGAACCATGCAGGGATTTATTAAAACATTTTTCTTTTCCTCCATTATTTTTTATGCTATTATTTGAATGCACCAGCTTGCTGCTTCTTTCACAACTGGGCAGCTTAGTGATAAGCCAGAGTATTACAAATGTTTCCTCCATCTTTGAGAGCAATGTGTAATATCATTAGATTTACACGGTTTGCTTTGGCAGTGACATGTTCAATGGACAAGCTGGTCTCCCCACTGCAGAGACAGGGCCAGCTCTGAGTAAGCAAGATAGAGGAGGAGCATTAGCAGAAACCTATTATCTCTGTTCAATTTTCCCAAAAAGTAACCAAAGCCTCTTCTGCAACAGAGAATAAATGAAAACATTTATTGTCTGATAAAAATTACTAAGCGGCTCTAAGCCATGCCCATTCTGGCACGTTTTCTCACCAATTACAGTGCAACAAGGTGGCTTCAGGCGATGAGCAGTGAAGGAAGGGTGACAGCCTCAGCAGCGGGATCCCACCACCTGAAGACTTGGCCTGGAGAGCATTGGGGGTGAAGCTACAAACCCTGGCACTGCTACTGAAGGATTCAACTTCTGATGTACAACTCACATGTCCACAAGAAAAAAAAAACCCTCAATCTTGTTCCTCTGCCTGCCCACACACTCGCCTCCTCCTTTTGAGCTGACCATGCCACATCATTACTGCCCAAGCTGCTTTTGGGCCACCAGTTGCTGTACCAGAATGGCAGCGCATTCAAAGTAACATCACACCATCCTGGGCACTTCTGGAAGATGAATTTTCCCAAGGTACCGGGCTAGTTGTCTGTTGTACTGCCTGGCTAGTTTTATACCCTGGCCCATCCCTGAGAATATTGACAACATGAGGTCTACTGATGGGTCATATTTCTGCATCAGATCCTCCTGAGCTGCTCCACAGCCTGGCAGTGATGTGTGACACATCAGGAATTTCCCAGTTTGTTGACTGTCACAGGGTTACTTTCACCTTCCTGGAAAATCAGTCCCAGGAGTCAAAAGCCAGATTTTCACTCTCTACTTCAATGCCTCTGTTCAGCATGTGCCAGTTAACGACAGTGTGTAATAATCAATAAACAGCTTTTGGCTTTCAGCCGATGGTGCATCACTGGCAGATCAGAAGGGGAAGGTGAGCTGTGTGATTGCTGCTCACGGGGAAAGGCTCTCTCTGGGCATATACAACCCCTCACAGCTCCCATACTTGTCCTGCTGATTTTGTTACCACTCTCCTCACTCTCTTCTGTCAGCATGTTGCTGTGTTCCAGAATTAAAAGACTGACAGTCGTGGTGTTTATTGACAGACAGCATTTTGATGATTTCCAATAACTACATCCCAGCACAGAAGCTGCAATGAGAGTGATGGAGGCAGCTTATCCCAGCAAGTTTTATGCTTACAAAACTCAGGACCAAGTTGGAGGCTGTGGCAGGAGTGCACTGCTTCATATAGCACAGGTCTGTGGTGTTCGTGATGCAGGAGAGGCCCAGGGTTCAGCAGTTGTTTTCTGCTTTGCCTCCTGCCAAGCTCATTTGACCTGCTAATACCAAAGGTTAAGAATGAAGGAGAAATGCTTTTTGGTAAAGTAGAAACCACACATCAAAACAAAGTATCCTCTCAGCTTCAGAAGACAGCAAAGGAAACATTTTGATACTTCATCATGCCTTTATTTACCTGTTTCATACCTGCACCTGATATCAAGTGACATCTATTCACACTGTCAGACTGCTTTCTGTCATGCAGAAGGACAGAAGAAGTCACCCACTGACACCTTAAGGTTATAAAGACAGAAGCCAAAGGGCAATTAAGTGTTTTTGCATGAGACAAGCCAAGTTCCTAAATCCTTTTGCCTCATAACTTCCAAACAACTCCCACTTGACTCAAGCAAGGAAGGAGGGACACATTGGAGACCAAGTTATAAACACAAAAAAATAGAAAAAAAAACCTTTCTAAAGACAGAGGATCACTCACTACCCACATAATCCATTTCATCAGTTTATTTTTACCAGCAGTGCTCTAGAGGTGGGTATGAATACCCAACAGAGAAGCCATCTGAAACGAGTTCCCAGCACCAAGGATGGACAGGTAGAGCCTGCACCTCCTTTGCATGATTCAAACAACATCTGCCCAGACATGATGCAGTTGCACCATGCTCCAAGGGGTAGGTTTAAGCTCCGACACAGGCAGGATCCTGCAACCCCTTCCCACAAACTCAATGAGCAGTAATCCCGTTCAGGCTAGAAAGCAGCACCCATCCCCCTGCAGCGTTGGTCAGGGCAAGCAGCACCCCCAAAATTCAGCCAAGCCGGCACGAGTTCTTTGTGTGTTGCTCGTGCACTGATGATCAATCATTCATAAGCTGGTTTGTTCTGAGTTCTCAGAGGCTCTTCTGCCTATGGCCAGACCCACACTGCGCTGTCACACCAGTTCCTGACAGCAGCAGCTGCGTGATGTGCCCTATTGTAGCTGTCACATCTGCTTCGAGGACCTGCCACTTGAGACACAGCCTGATCCGAGACAGGTCAAGTGAGGTGTTTGCTTTTGGAAATTGCAGAGCTTGTGCCTCGGTGGGGAAGGAATCATAGAATATGCTGAGTTGGAAGGGACCCACGAGGATCATCAAGTCAAGTCCAAGTCTTAACCCACGCAGGACCACCCCCGAGAGTCACACCATGTGCCTGAGAGCATTGTCTAAATGCTTCTTGAACTCAGTCAGGCTTGGTGCTGTGACCACTTCCCTGCAGAGCAATAGAAAGGGAGAAACAAAGCTGGGGTGGTGCAGATTGGTTTTATTTTACACCCTTGCCCCTTAAGAGAGAGTCCAGCCACCACAAAGACTGACCAACCATCTCCTTGGAAAGAACCGGGTGGAGAAGCAGTCAGGCGTGCAAACCATCCTGCAGCTTGGATCAAACAACTGCAGGAGGTCTTTGCTGCAGGGTGCAGCTCCAAGAGAGACACAGGAAACACCCATCCAAGTTTGCTACTTATTTGCTTTGGAATCCAGGTATTTTTATTCTTACTGAGGACACACTGTCTTGAAGGGCAGCACCATGACTGAAGTCATCCTTCTAAGTCAAATTGTCAGTATTCAGTATGTCAGTGAGCTGAGCTTTTTTCCTTTTTTTAAATGAAAACAAATAAAAACAAAACAAAACCCCAAGCAAACAAGCAAAAAACCCCACAAAACCACACTGTACAGAATCACAGCTTCTGACAAGATTTGTGGATCAGATGATGTGATGCAACTGGAGAAGGTGAGGGGACACAGAGATTCCCATGCTGTTTGCTCTCACACAATAAGGAACAATCAGTACAACTCAGTAGCTAAAATAAAATGAATTTCACACCTCGGATCAGCATGGAGTCAATAGCTGTTCCCAGCTCTCACACCGGGGCAGAAAACCTGGGACGAAGATGCATCGCTGAGTTACATGGAGAAAAGGGGAATGTTTGTTGCAGTTTCTGCTAAAAAAAAAAAAATAGCAGATATGGCCTGGGAATGCTGCATAATAAGGCTAGCATTTCCTGCATTTATTTTACCCTCAGGAAAA
Organism: Neopelma chrysocephalum; assembly: GCF_003984885.1. NCBI lineage: Eukaryota > Metazoa > Chordata > Aves > Passeriformes > Pipridae > Neopelma > Neopelma chrysocephalum. Next base: position 9,455,029 of record NW_020897720.1, read on the forward strand.
TAAAAAAACAAAAAGCCGACAAAACAACAACCCAACTGAAATACATCTCAACATTTCCTCTCTTACTATGGCTTCTTCTCCAAACTAGATTAAGCAAGTGGCATTAAACCCATTTCAGAGCAGCTAACTGCACTACAAACCATTAACCTGGAGGTGAGAAAAGCCATAGCCCATTCCAATGGGCCATTAGGTGCCCCGTGCTGAACACTTCCACAGTGATTAAAGTGTTACATTATGGAACATACAATATTCTCCTACAGGAGTTATGCCATGTCATGTTTCTTTAAAATACCAGAGAAAACCACACCAAAAAAAGGCAGACTCCATCCCTGGAGGGGAATACAGACTCCAGGGGAGAAGTAAAACTAGCAGCAAACCACCTTCCTGATCACTACTTGATTAGATTTCTGTTTGGCATTTGTAGAAGTGGCTCTCCAATCTATCCTGTCACCACCAGCAGTTGTTTTTTGCTGAAGTGAAGAATTCAGAGAAGATGTTAAAATGGTTTTAAAAAGGGCATAGCAAAAACTGAACTGCTCCCAGTTCCTACAACAGACACAGGACTCTGTACCTGCCAGTTGACAAGGGGGAGCCTGATGTATTTCATCGACTTAGCAATGAGGATGCCATCACCCTGTGGAATACCCTGAGCCTTTGCTGCAGCTGGAAAGGCATTATTTAAAGCCCCAGGGCATGGGATTACTCAATTTTAGTGTTCATGATTCCAAACTCAGCTCATGAGAACCACCACAGGGTCTGTGTGCAGATGGGCCATGTCTTGATGTGCCTGTTATGGTGGATTTGAACATGGATGGCAGGATGCAAGCCCTGACTTATTAACGGGGCTAAAGTGATCAAAACAGGGCTCTGCAACCAGCACTCCACAGAAGAAATACTCTCCAAAGAGCTTGTTGTATCCTTTCTTCCACCAGCAGAAATCCCTGCTAGCAAAGCTTCCATCTGAGAAAGACTTCCGAAAGATAGAAATGGGTCTTCTCTCCCAAATACTCAGACCTTTCCTGCCCTGGATAACCACTTAAAAGCATTAGGTGACAAATGTTTTGTTGACAAGCGCTGCAGAGGCCCCATGGAACTTGTCTTCTGACACCTTTGCTGGTAAACAAACGAGTGGCATAACAACATGACAAGGGATTTAAAAAATTAAGTCTCCCCAGACACTCCCTGGGGGTGCTTTTGCTCTGATATGCAGGCTGGCAGCGCTGCTGCTCGTGAGATGCCACGTTCCTACATTTTCTTGTTTTACAAGAAATGGATTTCTCTGCTTAGTGAAACTTTAATGTGACAAAAGGAAGGGACACTGTAATAGTGCTGGGATGCTTTTCTTGGACACCACCATGCAGGAGGCTGCCTATGGAATAGCACTGACGTTGCTCCTGGACTTGCCTTTGCATGACTGATCATTCAGATCAGAAAAACCCAAAATCCCTTTCAGAAGCAACAGACAGAGTGTGAACTTCTCACGCTGGGAAGCGCTAGGAGGGGAAACAAAGTTAGAGGGGATGGATAAGACAGGTCATATGGGCAGGAAGGGACAGGTCTCTCTCCTCTGAGCTGTTTGAAACCTGGCAAGACTTTGCTCAAGAACATGTAGGAGCCCTTCAGTGACAGCCCACAGCTCTGAGCCTCTGCCAGCTGAAGGTGTGTTATCAATGGCTGTCTCCTCACTTCCAGTACCTGCCACTGTAAATCATATCCCAGAGCAACACTTAAGAGAAAACATCTAAATCACAAAATAAAACAGGTCAGAGCTGCAATTATGATCAGTGAAGCAGGCATCAGTATGTTGTGCATAATTAAAATGACTGTAGGACTTCTCTATAAATATCAGCCAGAAAAGTGTCTCTTTGTGTGTGGGCATAAAAATGAGATGCAGGAAACAGCCTGCTCTGATGTGACAACATGACCTTGGAACAACTTTGTTGCCTCCACACCAGAGTAATTACACTGTTGAAATGTCTGATTGTGTCCCTCTTGCCATCAGCACCGACCAAGCCTTTGCAGCAATAAATGTGGAACGACTAACAGTTCGATAAAGATCCAGAGATAGACTAATTTTGCAGTGGTTGCTGCTCCTTGAAGTTCTCTAAAGCTGCAGTTCCAAGAGCAAAGGCTCTTGTTTTCTCCTTTAAAAGTCTGAACTCAGCTTGGAGATGAAATCTACTCAAGATGATAAATGGATACCATGCAAAGCTTGTCTTACACACGTCTTTAAATATTTTACTTACTGCTCATCAATCTTCCCCATCTATGCAGCATTCTTAACTACTTTGCAGGAAGAAATCCAATCCCTCCAGGGAATTTGGGAAGCAAAATACATTCCCGCTCTTCTCAATGCTATGATAACTGTAAATACAGAAATGTTAAATGAAGAGTGGTGCTAAAGCAGAGAGCTGCTCCAGGCCACTGTGTTACTGCCAGACTGAGCTGTGGGGCAAGGACTGGCCCTGGCTGGACCCACAGGTCATGGGCAAATCCACAGGGTGCATTTTGGACCTTGTGAGTCCCAGTATTCACACAGTTTCATTGGCAAGACCTCGGAGCTACAAATCAAGCCTGAAATGCTGTGGGCAGGCTCCACAACTGAACAGGTGAATAACATCACTATTAATGGACAACACAAAAGGACTATTTCTATTATCAGAGACAACCCAAAAGTTTGGCAAGTGACAATATGTATGGCGTGTTTTTATTCAAAGCTATTTCAAAACACAAATACTCCAATCAATAATCACTCACCTCCCATTCAATATCCCAGTAATCCCCTTCTGTCCAGCATAATGCCTACACACAATTTTATTGACCCAGTAGTATTCTCATAGGACGTACCATTCTTTGACTACTAATGACCAACGGGGTATATTTCTCCCTGCAGTCAAGTATTTATCAGGCAGAAGGCAAATATGTGATTCACTGATTCACAAAACATTACAGATAAATAATAATGAAAGACCTATGCATCATTCTTGTAAATGTGCTGAAAAGATTTGCTAAATGCACAGAGGTTGGGGGGAAGAAAAAAAAATAATCAAAACTGTTCATCTGCAAGAACAGGAGATAGATATTGAGGCAAAAGCTCACTCAGGGGCTAAAGAGACTCTGCCACCAAGACCAGACTATTAGCACTGGACAATACACAGACTGATCTTGTGTCCAAAAATGTAGCAGCATCATATGCTCCAAAAGAAATACTCTATAGTATCTCAACACAAGGAGTGGTTGTGAAATATATATTGAGTGGGGGGGGAAATGATAAGATTAAAGAAATTAAAGGAAATTTTTGTGACTATTTCACAAGCTGAATGAGGAAAAGAGTACTGAATAAATTAATTCATAGAAATTATTTTCCATATGAAATATTAATATGCTGGACAGCATTCAAAAGTCACAAATTAACATCGAATTAACAAAACAAAAGCCTGCAGTGAAACAAACTAGAACACTGAAAACCAGGAAAATAAGTACAGAGGAAACAGTTGTCATTCTCAAATCATTCAAAGATAGATCTTCCTTATAAAGAATAATGGTGCATCCAAAATGGTAATTTCCTTAAAATAAGCTATATAAAGCACTAAAAGGAGAAGCACATAATACATGACATTGTTGCAGCTCTGTCAGGTCACCATTTTCTTTTTAAGGTGTTTTACTGCCTGAGCTTCTATTGGGAATTCTCCCTAATAAATTTCCTTTATGTCACTTTTCAGGACTGACATTTAAAGGATGTTATGAAAAGATTTGGAGATCTTCGGAAATAACTACTTGGAGCTGGTAACCCTCAGCAGAAAGGAGCACAGCAGCTTCCTGACAGTTCCCCACTTGAACAATAACTGGTTTTGGTGCAGGACGGGAGTCAGGGAGTCTCATGAGCCATTTGGGCACCAAAGAACTTCAGGTTCAGCTCCTCTAGTGCTCTGGGAAATCCAAGGTATGACTGGGAGAGGCCTTTATAGCAGGTAGGATTTGGGCAAACTAGAGAGACAGAAGGACTTCAGCCTGCTGCAGTGGAAACTGTGTTGATGGGGCAAAGTTATCTTGGAGAGTTTGTCCTCTATAGAGGAAAGGATCCCTCTTAAACCATTCTCACTGCCTTAAATTTAGATCCGAAGGAAACCTATAGCAAAGGAGGGTATGTTCTGCTAACTTTAGTAATTAACATTGTGTTTGAATTTGTTTTTCTCAGATACACGTGTTGTGTATGGAGTAAACATATCCCTATATACATCCACATTCATGTGCGCACATCCTGCATACCTTGACCCCTTTGCAAGACTGGTTACACACTGACCCTTCACTCAGGGCAGCACTGGATGCTCCTCTCTTGCACACACATGGAGCAGGCAGCCAGTTCTGGCACAATACCTGTGCAGCACCTCCACCCCTGCCGTGGTGGGAATGGACATAGCACAGGGAAAAAACTAATGCAACTCTGCAAAACACCAGGCCAAAGCCATTGTAACCTAGTGCTGTGCTAAATAAAGTGGAAGAAGTGCTCTCAAGTCCCAGTCTTGGCACAGCTCACACAGCAGAATGGCCCAGCCTGGCTGGCAGCACTTTCTGCGTTTTACCAGGTCACCCATCTCCTGTTGCTCAAACTCAGAGAAAAATGAGATCTGTCTGCTAATACATTCCTCTGTCAAAGCCTGTTAACTCCCCATCTGCCCTTCTCCATATCCCTCACCCTTGCAGGAGACAAACTCCATTCAAGGCAAGTAACATAAAGAAAGCTCATTTCCTTTGAACTTATTTACAAGTTTTACCATTAAACTTGCCCACATTATGCAAGCAGCTTGCAATCTTCCCTAATTCTCTGACTTTAATTATATAATTGAACAACCTAAAAACTCATTTTTTCCAGGAAACATTAAACATTACCATCTTAATGAAATTCTTAATGAAACCGTCCTCTCTGCATGCAAATGACTGGCACTGGATTTGCTTATCACACTGATAGACAAAAGGACAAATGCCCTTCCTTTTGTCAATCATCAAGAGTGACAACCCTTTCTAACACTCCTCCTCGATGGATGGATAGGGCTGACAGAATCACAGACAGGAGTAAGACATCACAGGAAAGGGTGAGGAAGCAGCCAGGAAAGGTCAGTAAATGGGAATAAACCAAAAGCAGATGCACAGTCAATTCAAACTTTTTCCTTAAGCTCAGGTAAGTTCTAAGTGGCTGTAACTGAACTGTCACACATGGGATGGGAAGAGCTGAAGGGGTGAATCAGTGGTCTCAGCAGGGTCCTGTTGCAGCCATGTACTGTGCTACAGCCCAGAATCAGGAAAAAACTATTGGGCATTTTAGACACTTGACTGTTTTAAGACACATGGCCCAGTCTCCCCTGCCTCAAACACCCTCCTTGTGGTGCCTTTATCTCAGGGAGACTCTTGTCTCCAGGCCTTGCTGATGCAGATGTTACATTCACCAAGAAACAAGAAGCCACAGCAGATCTCCACCCTGAAGGAGCCCTGCCAGGGGCATGTCCCCAGCAGCAGCCCTGTGCTGGGAGCACTTGTCCTTCCCCTTGCAGCTGGATGAGTGCCCATTGTGACACAGCACAGAGGGATGCTGCCACATCAAGCAGCTGTACTACAGGGACCCAAAAGGTCTGCAGGGGTGAAAACCCCAGCAAAAGCTGCAAAAGAGCAGGGGGAAGATAGAAACCAGCTCTAAACTTCTTGTGTAACCCCTATTGCCTGTCTCACCTCACTTACTAACTCGCCAGTCCTTCGTACTACACCAGCTGCAGGGGAGAGGAGCATCTGTCCCCTACCAAGGGTGTGGAGGTATCTCTCTGGTCCCAGGTCCTCTTTTGGTATCTGGCTGCTGCCTTTGAAGCACCAACCCAGCCAACACTCCCAACAATTTGATTTACACACTGCAGCACTCTTTTCCCAACACAAGCCTGTGCTGCTCCCTTCAAGCATTTTCTTGCAGAGTATTTTTACACAGCTAATTTCTTGTCCAGTGCCAAGCTCTGCCCAGCTGAAGATATTTTTGACACGAATATTTCAGGTGCATCCCTTCCTTCTCTGTCACTTTGTGACCTCCAATTCTTGTTTTTGATACCAGTTCAAAGACACCACGAACGTCTTTCATTTTTATTCCCATCAAAAACATGTGTAGTTCAAAGACATGACCTTGGTGTCTGCTTCTGCAAACAACACCGGCCTCAGTGCTACACCAAAATCCACGTCACTGAATCAGCTTGCTCGAGCCTCTTCTAAATCTAATTCTTTCTAAATCTAATTCCCACAGATAAAGAGCAGAATAGTTTTATTCAATAAGCATTAATTAGTTCTTTTTTCTCCACCCTCCTGATTCACTGCACTTATAGCATCCTACCCCTTTGGTCCACAGGTACTCCTCACCATGCAGCAGCTCCCAGATTCTCTTGATGATTTCTTGACAATAAAACTCAAGCCCCAGGTGCCTTTTCCCGATTTACACTCAGATCTGCAGTTATGTGGTACATGGCCACGGCAAACTTTAAAATAAACAGAGATAGTTGGGGTCAGTAATTTAGAGGGAAAGAAGGAAAATGCAAAGTGGTGTCAGTGTCCTGGGACTACTCTAACCAGAAGGTCTGGGAGGGAATAATGCAAGAGTTAAAGATCCAGCAGTGCTTTGGAGGTGGGGATCTGAATCTGACCCCTGGATGGCCTCCACTAAGGGCATTCTGCTACCTCAGATTGCTACTGCTGTCAGCTGAATGTCTGACAGTTTTAAAGATATAAGGGCAAAATGGTCTTTTACATTTTAAGTCTAAAAAATATAAATATTTTTGAGTCAGCTACAAATATTTGACAGGTTAATTGCTTGGTATCATTAGCAGATAAAAGAATTATGTTACTTAGGTCACACATTTAATCCAGGTGATCTTATGCTGGTTTGAAGAAAAGGTTAGAGAGCCTTGATTTGACAAGTTCCCACACCTGGTCTTGATTTCTCAGCTAAAAAGAAAATCTTCTGAGTGCTCCTCACAATTGCAAATAGGTTCTGCTTTCTAGCTCTTCATCTTTCCTTAAAGTACTACTCCCCCAGTTACAGCCCTACAAGCACTGCACTGGAACATTATCTGTGTGGGGAACAGAAATCCTTTTAAAAGCTCTGGTATGCAAAAAGATTCTTGATCCCCTGACAGCTCACAATCCTAAACAACAACAGGGATACCCTAACTTACAATTAACACAGACTTGGTGCTCAAACAGTCCAGCTGAAACCAACTGATATATTTGCCCAGTAGAGTAAGAAAACATCCACAAAGCACAGGGGATCAAAACATGGCCATTGAGGCCCAAATCAACTCATTAAAAAAAATAAATGGGAGCAATTCCATTGGCCTCGGTGGGAATTCAATCCAGTGTACAGCTTATAAAGCACTTTCACCAAGTGCCTTTTATTTGAGGCTCTTTACAGCAGAGGTGCATCATTATTTGCTATAACCCCAGAACCTTCCTCTGTTCTGGTTTGTTTTTCACTCTATGATTCATTCCACTCTCTCAGAGTATTCCCTAGTTGTACATTTTTGTCCTTGGCATTGTTTCCTGTCCTGTGCATCCTGTGTGCTGTATTCCTCAGCAATTATTTATAGAAGGGACTCATCTACCCCCGGATCCTTGCCCCCAGCCATGTGTCAGTGCAGCTTCAGCTCTTTGTCTCCCAGGAATTCGATCACCTTTCTGTTCCCAGGTTGCAGCTCACCACTCATGACAGCTCATCCTCTCTGCAAAAGCAGAGCTCCATCCTACCCCACAACAGATTTCTATTTAGCCTCCACAACAGTCATTTGCACATGGAGCTATGAACTTTAAATAGGTAAAAGGGGGGTCCCCAAAATCTATTTTTCAGGCTATTAAACACAGCACAACATTTAAATCCTACCTTACTCTAATATAAAATTTAGCTCTTCATTCATCCTAGCAGAAAGCCTTATTATTTTTATCCTGGTAGCATTTGTGATGATAAAAAGCATCTCAAAGTGCTCAAAATCACACATGCTTGAACACACCAGCCCGAACACAAGGACAGACTCCGTCCATTTTGCTACATAAACTTCTGTCTAGCTTGATTTTCTCTGTTACCTCTTCTTTTTCCTTTCCCCTCTATTCTTCTCGATCCCTAAAAGAAGAAATAATTTTTGCCTTTCCCAGCGGGAAGTCTACAGTGACAGGGTGGGGAAGGAAACCCTTCAGCAATGGGAAGGGGAGGACAGCCAAGTGCCTTGGGAATGCACCAGAAGTGCTGACTCTGCTCCTGAGAGCCAGGAACAGCCTCCTGGTCACGCTCCGTGGCTCTGACCAAGAAGGATGCCCTTTCCCAAGAAGGCATATTGATTGCAGACGACCGTCCCACCACACCCTCCCTCAGCAAGAGGTCACTGCAAAACTTGCTCTCCTCTCACTCGCATCTGTCTTGTTGACTCTGTGGAGATTCTGCTGATTATAGCAGAGCAACTGTATTATTCAGGCTAATGAGAGCGTAATGTTTCATTGCCGACTTCCACAGTCGCTTAAATTTATCCTTATCTAATTAATTTTGCAAAACAAAAAGTGACTGGCCAAATAAACTCCACAACCTGACAGCCATAAAATTGTAAGAGTTACCGTTTGGTCAGCAAACAGACCAAGAAAGTGTAAGGGGGCAAGAGAGGGAAGGGTGAATAAACTACTCAATACATGATTGACTTTAAATGAGTGCAAAATCTGGGGAGGGTGAGAAAACCCCACAACTGACCCACTTTAGCTCTGTGAAAGTGTTACCACTGTCATCCTGCCGTTGAAAGGCACAGAGGCTTACGGATGGCAAACTGATAGAACTGAGCTACATAGAGCTAAGGCAGCCACAGCACATCTCAGAAAAGCAAAATTAAACAACATTAGCAATGACCCATTTCTTCACTCAGCGGGGACCAGCGGAGATAATCTGGCACTGGAGGAAACACGCTGAGGGTTTTCCCACACTGAGAGATCACTCTCTGCCAGCACATACAACACTTCCACTAATCCACCTCGCCCCAAAATGGTTGACCATTTCTGTTTAAAGAAATAAGTGGGGATTAAGAGGAGGAAGCCTGAAATCCAACTGTATTGAAATTAAACTGGCAGGGAAGGTGAGCTGCTGAGAAAGAGCAATTTGCTCTGGAAAGAAAGGCAGAGCTGCAGCAGGACTGGGAGTTGTACTGTGGGTGTAGCAGTCCCAGCCCAATGACACCCTCACCACCATGGGGGGTGTGCTCGTTTCTGGGGGTTTATTTTTGCTTTCTTTTTGTTTTTTTTTTAAGTAGAAAAAGGAATTGTCTGCCTGTTCACCTCCAAGGGAACAAGTTCAAATGTAACTTTAGCCACACAGACCTTTCACTTGTGCTGCAGGTAAATGTTTTCACTTAAATAACCTAAACTGCAGTGACGGCAAGGTTGGACTCGATGATCTTAAAGGTCTTTTCCAACCTAAACGATTCTATGATTCTATGACAGCTACTTCAAGTGTTTGCTCTCATCCTCTCCCTCTCACTCCCCCCGCCAGACTTCTACTTGCCTTGCCTCAGTTTACAGCCATTTGTATTCTCTCTGCTACCAGTTCCATTTGCCCACATGTTCCCTTAAAAACCAGAAGGAGCCCCTCAGCCGATGCTGCCTGGCAGAGATCTTGGACTGCAATCAGAGCAATCTTCATTTATTCCAGCTGAGGACCTGACCACAGGACTTCCAGTGCTTGAGCTCTAATAGAAGTAGAATCAGACCAGGCCAATACACATTTGGGAGGTGTCCAAGACGCTTTCAGGTGCTACAGGAAGCAGTGCCAGCAATTCTGCAGTTCAGAAGGGGTTCCCCCCCCCCTCTGAATCAAACAGAGATGATCAGTGCAAGGGGTATGGCACAAAGGGATCTTATCCAGACACTCTTTTGATTGTCAAAACATGCCAAGATCTACCACAAGGTTTAGTTGAAGGGTGAGGAGCCCAGGGCATGCACCAGCCCAATTTTACTGTTCAGGGCTTACTTATATTCAGGTTTTTTGTTTTCAGTCTCAAAAGCAAGAGAGACCCCGTAAATCAGATGGTCTGTTGTGTTATTGCTGCATGGTGCCACTTCTGGCAAACAGAGCCATCTTTAGATCCAAACTGGGACAATTCAGTTACTTTTGAAAGGAGGTTCAAACTACCAAAAAAAATCCAACCAAAGCAAACAACTGAAACAAAGAACAGGACACATTTTACACCCAAGCATCCAAAGAAAGGGGAGGTTTCATTCTCCCATTTTTTCCCTTCAGACTGCACAATTTTATCATTGTTTTTCCTATTTCTCTGTAGGAAAGACTGCCCTAGATGAGATGAAGGATGGACACCAGACACCACTTGGTCATACCTTGAACATTTCCAACAAGAACAGGTAGCAACTATATTCAATACTCTGAAGGGCTGCCTTCTTCAGTACACATGGTCCAGTCCACAGGAGACTAATTCCACAACTATTTGAGGATAATAATGATAATCTTTCCCAAATACAGTTATGCCTGGCTAAGGGACACAGCATATTCTGCCTAATCCCACCCACACAGAAGTCATAAAACCCTCCTGGAACACTGAAACAAAACTGCCACTTCCACTCTACCTGACTGCTCCCACTTGCTTAGGCCACTACCATTTGCTTAATAAGGTGTTTCACAAGACAAACAAGGAGCAGCACAGGATGACAGTAACACAGAAACCCGAGCCCAGAGACCTGTAGCAATATGTCACCACATGCACAAACCAGCAAAGAGCCTGACCCTGCAGACACTGACAGCAGTTTTCCTTTACAGGAAGAGAATCAGTCAAAACCCAGCAAATATGATTAACAGGTGAGGAAAAAGACATATCCAAGAACAAATCTGTTTATTTATATAGTTATTTTTCCACTAGGGCGATGTATTCTGGCATAACTTGCCATGTCCACCGTTTCTGTCCCTTTAACACCTCTGAGTCTCCCTGCTAGACCAGGAACAGGAATACAGCTCTTTTTCTAAGCAATCTCATTTCTTTCTTACTTTGTCTATCGCTACTAATGTCTTAGGTTAACTAATTGAATTCAAGTTGCTTAATTGAAACATCTTGGGTTAACTAATTGAATTCAAGTTGAAACCTGTTAAGTGCAGCGCCTTTTTCTAATGCAGCAGGAGAGGGGAAAAATACCCATAAAACAATGAGTTTCAGAGCTCTCTGCATTTGTTGGCAGCATTTTTTTTTTACCTTGATGTGGAATAGGATCATCAAAACAATATTATGGACACTATTCAAATTTCTACCAAAGAATGAGAGAAAAGAGGTTCCTTTCGTACAACAACATTTCTGTAAATTTTGTTTAGCTTGCGTGGGATACAGTTAATTACAGTAATTTATCAAACTGGCACAAGGTAGTATTCACACACAAAGTTTTTCCTGCAGTCAGAATCCTTAGTTTTATATGAGACTGGTTTGTGCTAATTGAATTTTCACTTGGGTAGATAAAATCTTTAACAACTCTGGAATAACTAAGTGCTCTTTGTTCAATGATGTGGATCAGAATGATTTACAGCACCTTTCACATAATCATGCTAATTTTGCTTTCATATGATTAATTAAAACAATATGTTCTTTCTTTGTAAAATAGAATTAGTGCACCCAAGGAGACAGGTTTTATTGCAAACTTCTTTTTCTGGTAATAAAAGCAATTTTCACGCGCCACCTTTTTGGCAAAGCTAAGTAAACACGCTTAAGTGGGCAAGGAAACTGCAGCTGGGGTCAGATCCCCCCATGGAGTGTCACCAAGGGGATTAGCAGGTTGCACTAAGGATGGTTGAGCCCCAGTGCTGTGAAGCAGAGCACAGCCAGCAGGAAGCTGCCTTTGGGATATCCAGGTCAAAATCCCTTCCCACTGCTACAGTTTCCTGTGTCTCTCTCATCACATCTAGAGCCAAACTATGAAAACCAGAACCCAACCTGATACTTAAGCAAGAATTGGGATTTAAGCAGTAAATTCAAGCAGCAATAGGGACAGAACTGTTTGTGTGCAGTCAGTCATCACTGCCCTGGACAGTTCAGGAACTCCCCAGCAGCGATGGACCAACCTGGAGTCAATGGACCACTTCACAACAAAGCCACTGACTGCTACAAGAGTGGGAATTTTGGACAGGCTGGAGATCACAGCAGAGTGTGGGTTGGAAGGGACCTTTAAAGATCATCTAGTCCAACCCCTCAGCCATGGGCAGGGACATCTTTCACTAGAGATACCCCCAGGCAGCTCCTGCCATGCACAGATCAAATGATGGACACACCATTCTTCATCTCAGAGGCACAGATTAACCCCCTGGATGGAGAGACTAGCAGGGCCTGCTGCTGAAGAGACAAAATTGTGTGTGGGTAACTAAACTGTCAGTAAAAACTGTTCCTGCAGGTACAGCAGTGGTCACTTAGGACCCATGAGAAGGGTGAAAGTGAATTTGACAGGGCCCTGCTCTGTGTATTGGGTGCCAAAGAAGAAACTGTTTTATTGTCACTTGGTACTGTCCCTTCCAGTTTTTATTATTGGGCCTTGGCAGGACTATTTAGATCTTCTCCTTAAGGTAAATACTGATGAAATACAGCAAATAATGAGACCTGTTACAGGAGAGTGGTGAAGTGGATCACATGGGGGGGCCCTGGAGGAGAGGCAGGTGCTCTGGCTGATGACAAAAAGGGAAGAGGCAGCCCCAAGAGATACTCTAATAGCACCAAAGGGGTAATTGTGCAACCTGATGCATGAGAATGTAGATTCACAACCATCATTATAATTAATAGCAATCATGTGGATGGCTAAACTCCACATACAGATCACTGAGTATTGGCCTCCAAATGTTCCCTCCTGTCTTATTTCACTTCAAATCTGCAAATACCAGAAGGCTTACCCAAGTCAAAGTTTCAAACACACTAACATCATGGTATCACAACTCTGACTACATGCCTGGATCTAAGACTTTTTTTAGTGCATGAAACAGTAAAGGAAAGCCTATAGTGCTGGGTTTCTCTAACCATTAAAAATATTCAAAATGAGAAGTTTATTTTCATCTGCCAAGCCAAGATCTCAAGTCACTTTGACTAAAGTATCCATGTATACCACCAAAAAGAAATCCCTCAACTGTCAAATGTCACATTTCAAGCAGTTAACCCACCACCATACCATACAGAGATATCTGCATAGAGGCATAAATATGAGGAGAGTGAAAATCAGTCAAAGTAATAATTTGGGGGGGTTGAAATAAAAAAAATCAACACTGGACAGATCAAAACAGAATATAACTAGTACTTGAAACTAACACCAATGCTAAAATACAGCTGCAAGTGGTAAGCAGAAAAAAAAATACCTTTTGGAAAAAAACTGTGAAAAATTTAGGCATCAAATAAAGACAGCCCATCAGCAGGTAAAAGAACTCAAAAAATCAATCAAGTTTAGGACAAGCTGAGTATAGATGGAACAAGCACATCCACTGGTGCAAGGAAACACAAGCACTCCCAGAAAGCCTAGAAAAAGCATCCTCTCAGGAAGTCATGCACTTGGTACGGATACTGAAATGGAAATATTTAAACCTAATTCTGATTTCTATAAGAGACTCAGATGCAGAATGAGAAAAAAAAAAAAGGAAAAGTTTTGCATACATGTTTTTCTGTACCTACCAAAGAATTTCCAAGGATTGTCTGATTAAAGGACCATCACTACCCTCTCTGCTGTAACCATCTCCACATCTCAGCTTGCTTTGTCTAGCAGGCAGAAGGGTGTGGGGTTATTTGAAAAATTCCTACCACTGCAAATAACTCCTTGTGCACACAGTCTGTCTCCAGGACAGAGGATGAGCAAAAAGCAAACTGCATGTGACAGGCCACTTAATGCACTTCATGGCGATGCTCAGTACATAGTTTGACTACAGTCCTACCAGACTCTAATTTAGGTGTCATGACTACTTCTCTTCAGTGCCTGATGTGCAAGTTGTTGTCCGGGAGCCCTGGCCAGTTCCTGGTCTTAACCTCTCCGTGCTCTCTGGAGCTCATGGGATTCAGGAGCTGTGTCAGCCAAGGAAGGTGCCCTTCGGCTATGTGTCTCCAATGCTACTGCATGAAATAAAAACTCCAGCTAGAAAAGCAAGGAGAGAACAGACTGATGGGCTGCTTCTGGCTCAGGGTGGTCTGGATGCTAGCAGTGGTCAGACAGCGTGGTTGGTCTGTCTGTCCTCTCACTGCACAGTCCTCTTGGAGCCAGAGCAGGCTGTGCCACACTCTGCTGCCACCTCCTCCAGTGACTGGCATTTTCTGCTCCTGTAAAATTAATTTGATGACTGAATTAAACTAATAATTGCTTAATTTACAAATATGGTCTCTGGGTGCACTTGAGTTAAAACATGTTTCTCTTGTGAGGTACCAGGGAGATCTGGTTGTATTACTTATGGAATATGGGCTAATTTAATTAATTTTTGATGGAAAGTGCTTGATTTTGCAGACGGTAGCTGTCTGCAGGGCCACACAGTTGCTGATATCTTTCCACTTTCCTCTGTGATGCAAGAGATGATAAAGGGCCCAATTAATAAAGTCACCTTGAGAGGGGGACCTGCTGTTAATGGGAGAACCAGAAGCTATTCATTTGGGAAAATTCTGCGTGCCTTATTTCTATCCTATCAGCCATTCACCCACTCACAATATGCCTCTTGAAAACAACTGAATGCTGAAGGAGTCCATATGTCCACACTTTCACAAAGCCTTTCAAAGCAAGGTAACAATTAGAAGCATATTTATAAATGACATCCTGAAATTGTGCCCTTTCCCTCTTTCACTGGGCATCACCTCCAGTTCCATGTGCTCCCACTGGACTGCCATATGCAGGAACAGGCTGTTGTTCATATCCCAGGTCAAAAGTCTGGGAATGCGAGTGCTGAAAATGGAGAAACAGCACCAGGGTAAGTGATAATAAACAGTTGTTTCACAAGTAAGCCTGTACTATTCAGACAATTAAATTCCATTTTCCACTCTCCCACAGCCAAGGGAAGAGTCACAGACCTCCATCCAGGAGCATTGCACATGCTTCCTGTGCTGCCACATCTAGAGTAGCCTCAAAGTCATTGCTGGGGCTTCTAGTAAGCTCCATATGGAAGGCTGCTCCTCTTCTCTCTCTGCCTTTAATTCCCTATGGAAAAGGGAAAATATTCTTGTTTCTTGCCCTCCTCCAAATGATATTAGCAACCCAGATCACTTTTTCCTGCAGGTCCAACCACTGCTCACTGCAAGTGCAGCCAGAATCCAGTCCTGCGAAGTGAACGGGGTCTCTGATTTCCCAGGGATTGAGATACCAATATGACACAAGCAAACCGAAATTGAACCAGTCAGCATGTAATGGTAAGTGCCCTGTCAGCACGCTGAAGGGAGATGGAGAGTATCAGCTCATCCCCACAGCTCACAGGAAATCCTGACAGGCACTTCAGTCTGCAGAGCATGAAACACAACGGTAAAGATGCATCTTGGAATTTGAGATTTACTCTCAAGGGCAAAGTGGTTGAGTTCTGCTGAAGCATGCCCAGCTTTAAACAGCACACAGAGAATAAGGAGCACCAGCTCAGCTGCTTTCTTTAAAAATGATGCACAAGATCTAGGTCATTGTCTGTCAGCAATGAGGAGGAAACCTCCCCAGAGAAAAATCAGCCAGATGAGGAGGAGGAGGAAGTAAGGAAGTAAAGGTAGAATAGTTCTGCAAAAGATGAAGAGGTAAGAAAGTTTTCCAGAGCTTTGAGTCATACTACAGATGAAGGAATGGTGAATTTTGGTGGTACTGTGAGATGCTGAGTGGTCTTAACCCCACGCCTCAGTGTGGGTCATTTTCTATCTTTTTTGATAAAACTATCATTTCCATTTAAATATCTATTGGTGCCAAACCAAGAGTTTGAAGGTTTTATCCTTCAAACTCTCCCAAAGCACTGAATGGAGGAGCAGACACAAAGCAAGTGGTACACACAGAACCATGCCCAAGTCTGGCCTTGGAAACTCAGGTGTCCTCTCCTGAGGCACTGAATGCAGCCTGCTGTGATCTGCCAGGATCACAGAGGGAGTTAAGGATATCTCCATGGGTTTGGTGCCTTCACAGCAGAGAATCTCGCCACATAAACCCTGGCAGTAAAAGACGATTTTTACACCCAGTTCTTTCCTCTTTACTGCAGAGTTGTAGAATAGTTTGGGCCAGAAGGGACCTTTAAAGGTCACCTAGTCCAAACCCCCCCCTCAGATTCTTGAAATAAGTGTTCACTCTGGACACTCATTTCTGTTAATGAGGCTCAGAACCTTAAAAATCAAAAAGCAGAAGGATGAACACATCCATCCAGCAGCATCCACACACACTGACAACAGCCAGCCTGGTACCTCGTGACTCCCCTTGGGACAGAGGAGGGCTCGAAAGAGAAAAGCTCGATTCAGCAGCGCTGACGTTATAAGGTCTCTAGTACAATATTAAATTAGAGGCTTGGTACTCCCTCTAGGACCACATACTGCTATTTGTAATACAGTTGAGCTGCACTTAAAATGACGACTTGTGAAAGGAATAGACTACCATAAAAAGAATTAATTCTCTGTACTCCAGATCAGAGCTGCAGCACTGTAGTGAGGCCTTTGGAAACAAATAATCAAAGAGCAATAAACTTATTAAAAAACAAACTTTTACTGCACCAAAAGAGTGAAATAATGACCTGTCAAAGGAATGGCTCAGTTAAATTAATTCGTTTTCTATTTTGCAAATCAAAGCAAATTTCCTAGAGAAGGGGATCTTTTTTGAACAAATGCTTCCTCTAGGACTAGGCATGTTGGAACTGCAGCTCGACTTTACAACATGGCTGTGCATTAAGCAGATTTTTACTAGAGCAAAGAAGTTACGGATGTAGTTAGTCAGCAAAAAATTAAAAGAGGATAATCGCAATAGTTAGGCATTAAAGACCAAGAGACACTATTTGACATGCAAAATGCTCTGGAGCTGCAGCTTTCAGTGCATGGCAGTGACCATGTCTGGTGCCCAGTGCCTCAAGTGGACCCTGTTTAAAGACAAGTGACCCTTTTCCCAGTGACTGTGTTGCTCCCATCTATTCTCTGCCAGTGACAGCTGCAGTTTGCACCTATGGTAGGTTGCAGCAAGGGCATGTCCAGTTTATTCAAACCTCTGTTCCCTATTCCCCAAATTTCAAAGCAGGGACCGACTGCTTTCATGTCCTGTCATAGGGACCTCCATCAGGTTACACAGCATCAGCTATTCTCACCCCATTGTTCCAAAAACACATGTACTTTGATAAAAGTCCTAGGGTTTGATGACAAAAAAAAGTTTGGCTTTTCTCCCAGCCTGATGCAGACAGGTCAGGTATTCATGATCCACCTATGCAGATGATGGTAGAAGGTTCATGCCTTTGAAAACAAACAAATCAGGCATTTCTAGGAGCTGCAATCTTCAAAAAGATATCAGGCAAGGACCCAAAATTAAAATGGCAGAACCAGCAATGGTTATGTGTACCCAAAACACCCTTATGGTGGTGAGAGGGAAATCACCTCACCCACAGCCCTTGCAAAAATTCATCCAGCACCTCCATTTTTCCATAGTGACAAGGTTTTATTTACCTAAAAAAGATGTATCCTGATTTTGATGAGCTCTTGCTGCTTTTTAATCTATCACTCAGGGAGTCGCTCTTGCAGAAAGTATTTGACACTGAGTGAGAGGCAGCAGTGCCTGGCAAAACCTGACTTGCCTGTTTTTATGGAGGCTGTGTCTGAGCATCCATCAGGTGTGCTGCTCACACAGCCCAGCCAGACACTGCTCTCTGGCAAGTTTGGCAGATATCACAGTAGTACTGTCTCTCACTCAGAGAGAGTGTTTTTATTTCTCTCACTACCCAGATGAAGGAGAAACTCGAGCAGACAGTCGTCTTTCCTCCTCATACCGCTTTTGTTCTTCACAGTAACAGCACTGCTGAGCTCTACAAAGTCTACTTCTTTTTCTTGCTCTGAATGTGGTAAGATGCAGCAATTTTATTCCACCTTTAATAACATGGAAACTGGCATTTAATTTTTAATGTTAGCTTAAAACCCAGGAGGTTGCTAGGCTTTACACTTCAGCAAAATCAATCTCCTCTTGGGTCATTTAGAGAGTTCAGAACTCCAACACTACTGCTGGCAACTAATCCTTTCCTCCCCCTCTTCCCTCCCCTTTCAAACACCCTTTCAATTTTGCTGGACTAAAGGCAGGGGTAAGGTCAGATGACTGGCCGGGCTCCTGGGGTACTGCAGGGGCCATAAACCAACAGGAATTAAAGCAGGATATACATGCCAGGTTATCAAGCCCGTTTCCTGGCCAGTGCAGTTTAGTAGCCCACGACACATTCTCTCGTGCTTTATCTACAGCTCTTGAACAGAGCTTGCTGCTATTCATTTCTGGTCACTAGGACTTTGCAGCTCTTACAATGACCTGCAGGCTGGTTTGATCCTACCTGCAAAGGCTGTCTTGTCTAAGGAACAAGAAAAAAATCCAGTGTATAAAGGAACGGATAAGAACATATTCCTGCGGAGACGAGTCCCTGAGGTTTTAGGGTTTCATGCACTACCAGCAGGTTCACTGGACTTGTGAGAAATGTCCATACCACCAGTGTTTTAAAACCTACTTTAGAGAACATACTGCTTTTTCTTCTCTTTGGATTTTCTAAAGGGAAAGTTCAAGAGACTGGAATGCAAGGGGGGGGGAGAAAAAGCCACAAATAGGATCAGTTCCAAGAATATCAGCTACTTGTCAGCTCTGCAAAATAGCTGTTAATTTATAGAGCAGAAGTGTGCAGGTTCTTTCAGAGCCATACGTCAAAGCTTTCTCACTATGATATCTGGCTTTATTTGGCCTTCATATTATGGACCAAATTGGATTTCTCTGGTTCTGGATAAACCGCACAAGGGTGATGTACACTGTGATTTATTGCTGCAAGTGCTTAAAACGCCTCCCACTAAATTTGTAGTGACCTTATCACACTATTAAAACCTGAAGTAAATAAGTGCACTGAGTAAAGGTTAACAACACCTCAAATAAAACAAACAGCAAACAGAGGGGAGAGGAGCTTCTTGCTCCCATTGCTGGCACACTCCAGGGAATGAATTTGCTGCACGGTCTGGCAGCACAAGAGAAGAGCCCAGAGGATGCAGAGCCATGCAGAGATAATGAATGGGGTTTAACTCCCCAGACCAGCCCCCAACCCTGCAGCCCTCTGAGCACAACAGTTTTGTGTGGGGTTTTCACCTCCAGAAGCCCCTGGGTCAGGCCTCATAAAGAACAGCATCCCTCAAGCTCCAGCCCAGGCTGGGTAATGACAGCAGCACAGAGGTTCACAGGAATCCCTCTGAGCAGGGAGCCTGCATCTAGGATCAAAGCCCAAAAACCACTGAAGAAGACCCTTTACAAAATCACTAAGGGTTACTTGTACTGCCAGGAGTTAAGAAACCAGCAGCTTTCATGTTGTGCCCAAAAGGGACTGTACAACTCGTTTGCCTGCGTTGGTCAGATCCCTTGGCGGAGTGCGAGATGTTCCCCTCTCAGGCCATGACACCCAGCAGTGAGCCCAGGCAGGTCTGTCAAAATCCGGGCAGGTACCACAGAGATCTCTCCCACTTCTCAAACAAGATCCCCTGAGCTGGACGTTCTCTGTCCCCACACCCTCCTGTAGCCACAGCAAGACCCCGAGGGCTGAACCCATCACACCAGAGGTGAGAGGGCAGCTGCCCATTCCTGGAGCAGACTTAAACCATCAGATAACAAATCAGTAACACAAAGTTATCACTGTCCACCTTTTCAGTGTCCCAGTCAGTTCCCCTCTCCAGACAGAGCAGTAACTTAAGCAATAGCTCTACAGCCAAGGGAAGATCCTCTAGAGAAAGAAATTTTACTCTGTGATCTGACAAGAGAGTCGTCATCAAATCTAGCCCAGAGTTTTAAACAAAGGCTGTTATCCCAATAATAATTGTTTTAGGTTTATTTTTGAAAGACCATGCATAGGCCATGCCTTCTACTGTCTCACACTAAGATTTATAAATTATCTTATATATGAATAAAAATAGTATCAGGAAGTAGAGAAGCCCTTACAGAAACACGGACAAAGTGAACAAATACAGACACTGACCCAGAGAAAGAAAAAGAAACATTTAAACCACTGATTTAAACAGGCTCCTTGCTGTTTTGCAGAGGGAGATATTCTCATCTCCAGGTGCTCGTTGTTACAGCCAGATAACAATAATGCCTTGTGCAAATGAGAGCAATGGAACACACCTTCCTCAAGTCAAAGCTTGCTTAAATGAAAAGCAAAATTTAGGGGGGAAAAAGCATTTTTCACTAGAGAACCTCAAAAAAGAGTGTTCAAAGTCCTCAAAACAAAAGAAAAAAAAAACAGATGATTGCTGAACAAAAGCTGAAGCAGGTTTTATCTGTTTGGCCTCTACATTTAGAATTATTTTTTTTATTCCAAAGTAAATATTCATTTCCCATTTCAGATAAGTGCAAAGTTCTGAAAGTTTCTCCCCAGACATTAATCTGTTTGAATATAACATTTAGTCCTCCCAGCCTCATTTTCTCTCTGATACATCACCAAAGGTGAATCAGGTCATTAGAATCTCCTTCCTTCTTATTCCAACAGCAGTTGTGATAATAAATTCATTATTTTCATAATTGCTTTATTATAATTTAGTAATGGATTCACATTAATTTCAAAAGTCTTACTATGAGGCATTATCCAAATAAAATAAGAAACAATTAAAATTAAATTTATCTAAAATCCTATTTAGAAGGCATTATCCAAACAAAATAAGTAATATGTAGCATGAAATTTATCTAACATCCTATTAAAAATTATAACTTTGAGGCCAAAAAGAAATACTTTACATAAAGGCATACAAAATAATTGACTTTTTATGCTGTGCTTTTGAAGTGAGAGCAGATAGCCAGTAATAGTGAGAAAACAAACAGAAATGCTGGGCAATCACAAAGGCTTCAAGCCCCCAGGGCTGATCCCAGCAGCCCACCCAAGCCCTCTCCTCTCATCCCGTCTTCCATTTTCCCTTAGAAACTCAGAGATGTTATTACACCAGTGACTCACTTTTGCCAGGGCAGCCAGAACTCCTTGGGAAGCCTCTTCCTGCTGCCTTGAAGCCTTCAGGTTAAGAATTTCTTCTTCTCTGGCTGCAGTGAAGCTCCATGGCTGGTGTGTCCTCCCTGCCAGCCCCAGCAAGTAATCACAGCCTCACCTGAGCAGTTTCCCACCCCCACAGAACCTGTTACCCCAAACCATGGGCAGCTGTGGGGAGCAGCTCTCAGCCCCTGATCACAAACCTCTTTTCACCTGGTCTGACCTGGGTTGGGTCACTTACTCAGAACCAGAGTCTTCCAAGGAGAAAAGGCTTTGAAACCAAAGGCACCTGATGCCCCTGTCTTTGTCCAGCCTTCATGCACTTTCTTTGGAGAAATCACAGCAGATTGCTGTTTGTTCCCTAAGGCTCCTGAGATCTTTGTGGCACCATCTACTATCTAGAGTTATAAATTTCTTTGTTTGCTGCTCTGGGGAGTGTGTAGCTAGGTCCTGCCTCAGACTACTCTCTTGAATGTCCCTCCATTAGGCTGTAGCCACTTTTAAATTACAACCCTCATAATTTTTTTGTTCTAAGCATTGTTGAACTGTTCTTGCTGGAAAAATGTATTTTCTCTGCAGTAATGGAACATGTATTAATGCTAATCAGCCTTCTGTGTAACAAATACATGATAACCCTAACACATTTCTATAGTATGTCTCAATAACTAGGTCATATACAGCAATAAGAAACAATGCTACAGATCAGATTGCCATCTGTGATGCCCCACATGACAAACAGCAACACTTTATTTGAGTAACTTGATCTCAGCATCCAGTTTTACATTCGAGAATGTATGTCCATGTTCAGAAACATATTAAAGCAAACACTTAACTCCACCCGTCAGTTATCTCCTGTCTCAGCCTTCCTGAAATGAGTCATTAGTTGTATTTCATCTGTTCAGTTCCAAAATCCTCAAATTCAGCTGCAAAAATGGAACCCCTTTGATCTTAGATTGCCACTAATTCATAATTGATAACCCAGTCTGGAAGGAAAGGAAAAGCTTCGTCCCCATTAGTCGTTCCACTTAATATGTTCTGGTGCTTCAATTATGCAAAACCCAACTCTCAGGGTCTGATTGCCTTCCAAAATGTGAGTCAATGGGGGGAAGAGAAAAACCCAGATTGAATTATTCCAGCTGTAAATCTTTGTAATAGCATTGATGTCACGAGAGCGATACTCAACACCGAACAATTCTGTTTGTTTTCCGAGCCGTTGCTTTGTAGAATTCCCAAGGCATCCATTAATGACTTCAGAGAGCTCAGAGTGGAGAAGGACTTGTTCTCCCTCACTTATATTTTTTTGGTCAGGTCATTAGGCTCTGTGTTGTAATGACCCTTTTTGGCCCGAGGCACTAAAAGCCTTGGAGTAATATATGACCTGGTAAGTGAGTAAGCGAGGACGAATAATTAACACAAGTAATTCTGCTCTTTATTTTGTAGAAGAGAAACCGTCACTTCTTTCTGAAGACATTTGAATTATAAATGTTAAAAATATGAGAACTGTGAAGAAAACAGCAACGTGCAAACATCGGTGGGCCAAAGCATGTTTTTCTTCTGGGAGACTGACAGAAGCAGGACTACACAGCAGGGAACTCATCTGCAAAGGCAGATATGCCTGCAGCACCTCATGAATAACCAGCAATCAAAAATATGGATACGACTGCACCTGTGTTCTGTCACCCAGCAAGTTGTTGGGCTTAAAGAAGAATCTTTGAACTTTCTTTTAGACAAAACTGTACAACCACACAGCAAACTCCCAGGAATCAAGAGAAATTAAAGCCTGCAATTGCACAGGTGCTGTTCAAGATGAGAAGTATCACCTGTTCAGGACATTTTGGTTCCACAGCTCTCCAGAATTCAGACACATTAGCACAAAAAGAAAAAATTCAGTTTGGTTTTCTACTGGCTTGTGTGAAGTGTGTGATGTACTCCATGTTCTAGGAAGTTGTGAACTGCAGGTGGAAGTTCTCCCAGAACAGGACCAGGATGAGGCCTCTTTGCTAGAGGGCATCACAGCTTTTCTTTTTCAGGTGCATATAGGATCTCCACTCTACCTATCACTGATTTTTTATAGACTTCAATCTCTTCCACTTGTCCTCAACTGTCAAACTTGGTCAACAGGTCCTGACTGCTGGGAAGTCTGGGAGATATCCAGTGCAAGGGCATAACCTTCCTTTCTGTGTTAAACTATGCTAAACACAAATATTTTTGGAGCAGAAATTCACATCCACTCTTTTATGTACAATGAGTTTCCCACAGTGACAGAGTAAAGTCAAAGGCTTAGAGCAAATGGAGGGAACATCTTCACATTGCAGTTATTGCCAGAATGTGTCAAAGCCATCACATAAACCTACTTGCATTTTCTGGTACATTTTAAGGGCCAAGCCATTAACCTCTTACAAGGCTAAATCTATCGAGTTCTCCAGGCTTCCCTTGCTCTGTAATTACTTCCCTGTTGAAACCTTTCTGGTACTTGGAAATTGCGAGGTACACCATGCTTTTTATAAACAGACAGATGCTACCTGTCCTCACAGACCATTCCCTTTTCCCTCTTTCCTCTTTGTCACGTGCTGCAACACACTTGCTGTTACTTTTGCACCCTTGGTATTCTCATTCTCTCCCAAATTTCCTCTTATTTCTTAAGGGAAACACATGCCTCAGCCTTACACAAGTCTGTGAGAGCACTAGACTGTCAGATGGTTTCCTTGGGCAGTGCAGACCCTTCCCCACATCCCAGGGTAGGGGCTGTCCTGCAGGTGACAGGGGCTCAAAGCTCTGGCTTTGCTGGCAGACTTCGGGAATCCTGTCTCGTGGCCAGCAGGACTGGGACCATTGATCCTGGGCCAGTTCTTGCCTTATACTTTGCCTCTTCTGCTGCATGTTCTCCTGTTGTTTTTATTTTTCACAGACACCTGGCAAAAGAAAAACAACCCTGCACCTCATAGACATTTTAATAATTCATATTCAACTTCAGTCACTGCAAGTTTAATAAACAAGTACTTATTAGAATACAATCACTTCTTCTTAAAGCGGGCACTTTTTAGGGATGAAATCACAATAATTACCTGTAAGAATATGTATGAATAGCAAACATTCAGTCCTCCTGTTTTCATTATTTTGTTCATTTGCATGAAAGCCTTCCCTACTGTTCCCCTTGCCTCTGTTTTAGCAAAGACTTTGCTTTTAATTGGACTGAATATTCAGCTGGGTTCAAACCTAAATTTGTATGTAAAAAAGCTATACATAGCAACCTGCTCATCCTGGAATCCATTAAAAATAACAGGAGGGATTGAAATGAGATTATTTCAAGAGCTCTCTTGCATTCATAGGAAAACAGATTTATTGCACTTGCAGCGAAGCTCTCCCAGGCAAGGGAGATGCAGGTGATAACATTGAATCCTCCTAGTTTTTCCTCTTGTTCACAAAGCAGAACCACGAGAATTTCTGAGCTAATTTCATACCTGAAAACCATCTTTGCATGTACTGAAAGCCTGCTCTCTGCACCTCTGCTCAGAGTCTGATCTTGCTGTAAGCACAGCAACACACCAACCCCGTCCCTTTCTGCAGCCTCCTTCCCTCAGCCCTCCCTCAGGGATGCACTGCAGGTCCCTGTGAAATTCAACTTGGCACTAAATAGAAGCAGTGGAGAATACTGTACAAAACTAAAATAAACCAGACACTGTAAAGTTGCAACTACAATAAAAACATCTGCAAGAGCCAGGAAAGCAGGTTGAAAAGCTGATAAATCCTCAGAGAAGGCAAGCCCAGCTACCTCAGCATCACGCTGCCAGAGGAGGGTTGACCACATCCTTACCACACACCCCTGAGCCAAGCCACCCTCCCACAGGGCACCAATGAAATTTGGGCTCACGGCATAAAAAGCAGCATGTTGCCCAAAGAACAGACCAAATTGCAGCCTGCCATCTCAGCTGCCACCCCTCTGGGAGGATGCAGGCTGTGTTTTCATTCCAGGGGAGGTTTCTTATTTCTCTCACTTAAAAAATAGCTATTTTCATAAAGAGCATCTTTTCTGCACTCCCACTCACAGCAAGAAAATGGAAAGTGATCCAGAGACTTTAGATTTCTCCTTCCAGCACTTGACAGGGGAAGCTTCTAGGAAGAAAAAGAAACCCCACCTTAACAAGATAATTAATTGTTTTGGGGGATGTGTTGTGGAACTGTTTTATGGAAGAGAACACAGGGGGAGGACAATTTTGACTTTCTCAGCAAGGAAAAATAATAGCTTTATAAGTCAGAGGCACACACACCCTAAGGCTGTAGCTGAATTTTTGAAGGGCAAGTCCTCTACTAAGACTTGCCTTACTGGTTGCCCTGCAGTGACCTCATGCAGCAGTCCCAGAAGAGGCATTGAAGTTGCCATCTCCAAAGGCACAGGCTTGGATGTTCCTCCTGAAGAGGATGCACATTTAACTCAAGGGCTACAGAGGCCAGGTGAAGGAGCAGCATGTTCTCCCGTGTCAGGTAACACATGGCCTTTCAAGCTGCTCTTCAAAGCAGAACATCTTCCCTTGCACCACAGAGCCACATGCAGCTCTAGCTTAGGGTCCTGGTGAAAGGTCTGTGCTCAGAGGGGCTGTGATTAGAAGCCAAATGAAACAGAGTAAACTTATAGAGGTTTTGAGAACGTGTTTTACTGACTGCCACACACCCCTTTAGTGTTGAAAGTCTGTTGATCCCAAAAGGTTCAGGCTGCTAAACAGAAGTCACAGGAGCCAAGGTGGTTTTCTTTGAAGTCTTGCTTCTAGTTGCTTACACCTTCCAGCTCCCACAGTAATCGAGCTGCAGCTTGGTGCTCTGTAGATAAAGGTCTTACATTTGCACTATACCAAAAGAGCTCTCAGAGCTCAAGAGTCATTCCCTGCACCATGCAGATTCCTGTAAAGCACAGTAGGGTCTTTTGGTCCCATTTTTTTCCCTTACAGATCCCACATCACAAGTTTGTTTGTTGTTTGGGTTTTTTCTTAAGAGCAAACCGAAATAAATCGAACATCAGTGTGGCTCAGGTCTGTAGCAGATCTTTAGCTGATATAAATTAACAGAGCTCTGACCCATATTCCTAATTCACACTTCTTGCCAAGCCAGGAATGGGTGGTGAAACAAACCCAGGGAGAATATAGTTAACTGTATGAGCCTTGGCTTCAACAAGGTCAAGGACTCATCATTTACCTTCATTTTGATAGTCCTCATGGCAAAACTAGAAGAGGAAAGAGGAATTTGTTTCATTGTCCTGGAGTTCATTCACTCTTGCATTTTATAAGAGCCTGTAACTCGTGTCATCTGCCAACTCATTTTCCCTGGTGCACTGGCAGAGAAGAATGTTGGGCAAACACAAAAATCCCCCCAAAAAATACTGACCATGTTTGGATCTAACCTAGTTTGGGAATCTCTGGGATGCAGAGGAAGTTGAACTGGCTACCCAGTTCCGGCTGTGTAAAAGCACCCTGGCTTCTTTTCAAGCTTATTTATGTACAGATCAAACAAACAGACTTCCGAGCGCTTTCATTTAACTTTGATGCCAAACTTTGATGTTTTCACCATTTACAGTAATCATTTTTATGTGCATTTAATATTATTTTTTTAGTCCAAAACACTACACATAAAAAGACCAACTTCATTTAAAATATGCAGCATTTTTGCTATTTGAAAACTCTGCATTTTTAATTTGTTTCTTATCAGCAGAGTACTTCTGGGGCAAAGAGAACATCAAGTTTTTAATGCCTTTCAGTTGATTTAAATTAATATTTTATGTTTCTATTCAAAAGAGCTGGCTAATAGAAGGGTTCTGACATTTTTTCACACTCTTTTTCTGGCATGTGTTATACGCAAAGTAATGGTTATTTCTCAAATGTTTGGTGCTTTATTCCACTATAAGTACCCAAAAGATGACATTTCCACACAGTTCAATGCACTTGGATCGCTGCTCAAATGCCCTGTGCCCAGGCTGGGGAGGACAGGGACCCCAGTCTCTCAAGATTAAGATTTACATCATAATATATCAACCCTTTGCTTTAGAGGCAAACACCTACCACCTACCTTTGTGTGCTTTAAAGCCCCGTTGCCCCAAAACAACCAAATGGCAAAGTATTTCTCTCCCTAGTTCTGCCTCTGCCAAGCTCTTTCCTAAGAACATAGAAAGCCACAGATAAGAGTGAAGCTTTTAATCAAAAGGGGCCTGAATGATTTCTATTGCATTTAATAACCACTTCATCACTGTCTCTAGATGAAAGTGCTGTATTGGATTCCATAGCTGACAACAGTGGTGAGGGAGAGGATAGTCTTCAATTAGGAAGCTGCACCCCTCTCCTTCGAAAATTGATGGAGGAGGACAGTATCTGAATTTCCTTTTCACTGCTGAACACTCCACCTGTCTTTAATCCAGGTAGCTCAGGGGCTGGTAGCAATGTGGTACCAGCAGGATGGAGCTCAGTTTGTATTGTATTGCAGTATTTATCAGAATTAAGGTCAGAATGATGCCATGGTCATAATGCCCAGAAACCATCCAAGATTCTGCTAAGAAGACAGTCCTAGATGACTGCTAAGGAAGCTGGGAATCATTTCCAATAGGCATCTGCTATACAGAAACAGCGTTAACCTAGGACAACTCATATTTAACCTACAGGATTCACCAAACAGAGATGAACCCTGGGCTTCTGAAAGCAAACACAGCTTGTTAAGTTGGGAATCCTGCTTTGCTGCTCCTGTTTAGGGCACAACTAACCTTCAGCTCACTGAATCAAGAATGTCCCTGCAAGCAGGAAAAACTACCCCTCTGTTCTTGACATACCCACATATTGTACCAAACATTTTCTTCCTCTGTGTTGGTGTATACATGCTCTTACAGCCCTCAGCTTCCCCATGGGCCAGACTACTCTGAGAATTTAATGGGCACACAAACCATTATGTTCCTCAGTTGAAAGTACTGGAGTCAACCAGGATCAGCTGTACAAATGAAGCAGCAGAAGGTCACCACCCACATATGCAAAGCCCTCATTGAACATCTCACGAGGAGGATTTTAGACACCTCTGGAAGCACAAACTCTTCTAGCACTTTGGTTAATGGGAAGCAGTTGAACTGCAGCAGAATCACTGGGGATGCAGGCTCTCACAACTATCTCTGCTTACAGCTACCACAGCCACAGACAGATCTACTAATAACATCTGGAAAATGAGGGAACTTAGGAGAGGACCATAATTACTGAGCCAAGTCCCACACAGCACAGGCTACTGCAGAGTTAGACAGCATTTTTACAAAAAGAAACCATTATTGCCATTATCCAGGAGGACAGAGTACAGGGGAGAAAGTTTTCCTCTCTAGGGCAGATGAAGGAGGAGGAGAGCAGTGAGAAGCAATCATTAGTAAAATAATTGGCTGCCTGCTTTGCACAGTTGCCACAAAATGTTTATGCTATCAGTGCCATGAGTGTGTTGACTTGCCAAAGTCACAGCTGTGCCAAGGAACTGTCAGCTGCAGGGGCTGCTGTTGCATTTCACCTTGTCGGTATATGATGAACCCCTGGGTCATCACCCCTATCCCCCTGCTTTCCCAGAGCCATATCAGAAAGATTTATTATTAGCCTCCTTCTGAAACCTAGAATTTTGGCCCCCGTGATTAATATCAGGACCAAATGTAACATCTGAAACCTGTTTCTGAAAAATGAAGATAGGATACTGACTGATAAAGGATCTGAATTAATTTTTTTTTTTTAAGTGAGTAATAAGTTCGAAGCTTCTGTGTAGACCTGTTGTTTTTCCCTGCTGTAGATAGAAAGAAATGTTAACATCTTAGATTCAGGCACAATGATACTGGGTTTACTCCAGGACTGTGCTGGAGTGGAGTAGAAATGTCATTTCATGAAAGTATTTTTGTTTGCTTCCCCCTCTCATTTTCCAACTAACTTTAACAAAACACACCTTGAAGAAGGAAGGATGCTTTTGTTTTGTATCAAAGATGATGGACATAAAAAAAGAACTCCTAAGAGATGCAAAAGTGGTTAACTGAGCACAGGCAGTCATTGCAAAAATTCCATCAAGAAGTCTCACTTATCACTGAGAAATCATATTAAAGAAAGGTATGGTCTAGGAAGGAAAGACAGTTACTTATTCATAGACTACATGGGCAAGGAAAGCTTCTAAGAACACAATCCTGAAGGCAGCTGCAGATCCCTGCAAGTCACTGCTGCTCTCAGTTCTGGGGGTGGTGAGCACACTCAGCACACTGCAGGATTTGCCTCTAATGGCTATCTGAGCCCAAAGCCAAACTGTTAAATTAATAAAATCCCTGCATGCTAGATCAGGACATGAGAAGATTGCCTGCGTTGCTGAGAGATTATCAAGTGAATAAATCTAGCATGTGATAGATAAAACAAATACCCATTAAAAATACAAATCTCCCAACACTGGGAAGAGAAATGCATTCCCAGCACAGACTCTGAAAGCCTTCAAAAAGACAGGCATATCCAGCATCAGAACAGATGGAGAAGATGAACAATAATTCCTTTCCAAGCATCCATCCCCACAAAAGCAGTGAGCACAGGCCCCCTAAAGAGACAGATAATAAGAGCAGAAGAAAAATGAAGAGTATCTTCAAACACCTCAGACTTGATGAGAACAGCTGGGAATCTCTGCTTTGAAGTGTGACATACTAGAGACAAACTGAGACATTTCTGGCTACTTAGCCAATAGTTCAGTTGGCATTGCCTTGATCTCAGAAATTTTCACTGACTTTTGTAGGTAAGAGAGGTGTAACTGCACCAGACTTTTGACCCTTATTCTTGGCTCCAGTCAGCCCACGGTAAATCCAAGTTTGAAATAATTTTACCCCTTCCCTTCACTGACTTTGGAATCCACCTCCCCTTCCTAAGGGCACCTCAGTTCTGGTTGTTTCACACTCAGATTTCTCTGGATATGCCTTGGTCAAGAAGATGCCATTTGTCTTCCCTCATTGACCTGCCTGCAACCCCATTTCTACATTTACCTAAGGCCCTGGGCACACTACGGGTGAAACTCATAACCAGTGTTATTTAAGAGGTTACTACCAACAGGTATCCTAAGCAGCTTCCCAATTCATATGGACAGGGCAGACAAAACCCAGCTGAAGCAAATATATGGATGTACTATCCACTACTAGAAGCTCTTTGTCTCTAGAAGTCATCCCTGGTGATTGAGCCTTTCCAGCTCAAGGTTCGGTATCTCCAGCTTGTCTTTACTCACAAGAACCATGTTACAGGCTCCAACTTGGGCACCTCTGTCACAGCACGGATTGTTGCTTCAGCCTGTGCTCTGAGCTGACAGAATACAAACCCTCCAGGCAGCCTTCAGCCTCAGTACTAATCCCAGTAAAACCCCAAGCCCAGCCCTGCTGGGAAGAGCCTGTCTCCTAACTCAGCACTGCTTTCCCCCACTTGTACAGGTAGGTTCTTCTTTAGACCACTGAACTAGTGACACATTTCAGGCTTGAAAGAAATAGAAAAGGACTTAATAAGCCTGTGATGAGAATCAGAATAATGAATAGCTGAAAGCTAAAGCTATGCAAGTTATGATAAGTTATGACAAAAGGCATTTAGTTGCTGCAAGAACTACCACAAGGCAGATGTCCCACCTCCATTCTCCATCACAGTGGGGTTCAGCTACACCCACTTTCTGGTGAAAACTTCTGCTTTTTCCAATTCTCAGCTCTTTTAAGAGTTTTTCAGTACAGCAAGGTGAATGATTCAGGAAATTCAAACTCCAGAAGAGAGGGCAGCAGCACGAGGCTCATTATTAGTTATTTAATCAGCCATTTGTGGGGGTTTCTGGGCTTGTGCCAGCTCTACCTTCAGAGTTTTTGGACACACACTGTGTGAGGGGAAGGACTCCTGTGCACTCTCTCAAGCTGTTCCATTACATCTGATTTATAGCATGACACTGCTTGTTCTAGCCCATAACCTTGAGCTTGTAAACTACACAGGGGAAAATTTACTAACCACTGAGTTCATCTTAATGCACTATTGGGACTCTTAAGTGGGGGAAAAAAGAAGGCAAAGAATCGGGGGCATCCAGAGGAGCTGGTTTTGAACAGCAATCCTTTCCTGGCCCAATCTAGTGCATCTCACAGTCCACTCTGTTTTCATTTAAATAAAGTTTTAATTTACATGACCAGCACAGAGTAAGGACTTATGTTTGTCTTGCTTTGAAGGTAATAATCAATAGGAGAGTTGTAGACACATTTCACTTATTAGCTGCACACATGGCTGGAGTTTACCTCAACAGCACATACAAATGCCTTTACTCCACTCTTCGCTGGCATCAGAGTTTGATTAATAACAGAAGCCAGAAAACTGTTTTGTAACTTTTCTATTAGGAAAGAAAGTTGTCACCCACACAGCAGAACAATTTCCTAGCAGTAAAGGAGTCCCCATCAGTGTAAACAGAAAAGCACTGAGAGCTGGAATACAGGTGTTACAGGTCCTAAGTGCAATTCTGATGAGCAACCCAACACAGACCTGGGACTTGCATGAACATCAGAGCCAACAACACGCTCTCATCAGAGGCTGCAAACTGCATCCTTGGCTCCACTAGAAGTGTGGCCAGATGACCAATGGAAGTTATCTCCCTTTCATCAGTGCTGGTGAAGCTGTACCTGGAACACCAAGTCTGGTTTTAGGTTCTGCACTGCAACAGAAATAGGGAAACTGGAGAGGGGACAGCCCAAGGGCTGGAGAACAGGATTTATGAGGAAAGGCTGAAGCTGGGCTTGTTCATCCTGCCCAAGAGGTGGGTTAGCAGGGTGATCTGACAGCAACAAGGAGTTACCATGTGATGGGGTCAACCACTTCTCAGTAGCACCAGGGAACAGAATAAAGGACAAGGACAACAGAGCTTGGGAAGCTCAGGTTGGCTTGGCAAGAAGATTTCACAGGGAGACAAGCGTAGCACTAGTACAGGCCAGAGGTGGCTGGGCCTCCCATAGTGTTAGAGACACAGGTGACTTGATGCAGTGTTGACAAAGGTGCCAACTCTGAGCTAATTTAAAATAAAGATATCATACGAATACAAAATACGGTTTCAGCCTCCACTTCATTATTTTTGGAGCAAAGAAAAAGGGAGTCTATCTAGGTTCATCTTTGACAAGTTCATTTTACCACACAAAGCTCGATGGCTGCACTACTGTGAGATACACAGAAGCAGCACCCACAAATGCAGTAGTTATTCAGATGCTCTGCCCCACGTTTTGTCTTAGTTTTCAAGGATGCTCAGTTCAAGTGTATTACAGACTTTCAGATTAATTTCCTCAGCTAATACTCTGAGGTGAATGTCTAATTTGCCCAAGGTAAAGTTACACTCTCCTTGGTTTGTTCCCTTCAATGGCAGCCTGTCCTCCATACCAGCATACAACTTCCCTGAAACACGAAGAGAGTGTTGATGTTATAGAGCAAATACAAAATGAGCTCTGCGTTTGCCGACTATTCCCAGAAGATATCTTGCTCCTTACTTCAGTCTGAGTATTCAAAAGTCAGTTCCTGAAACTTTCCCCTCCTTTCAAGTAATTTTGCCTAGGTAAGGCTCCTGTGTGATTATTTCTGCTATTACAGTCTCTTATTTTGTTTAATTTTTAATTATTTTAAATTACACAGCTGAAGTGCAACTGGATGTATAGCAGTGGATAGATGTCATTCAGCACAAAGGCTTGTTCTTTGAAGAGCCTGAACTAGGGGCCTTTCTAGCAGGAGGACTGTAGCTCATATGCTGAGGAATGTCACACTGCTTCTATGGTCCATTGAGGACATTAGGGGTAACCTTATTACTATTTAAAGGAGAATACTGTTTGTAAATGACCTCCCAGCATCCCAACAGTGGATTTTCACAGGGACTGGCAGAAAGCAGCAACTCCTATTGTTCCTTCACTCCAGTGACTGATTTCCCAAACAGGAGCAGCAGTGCTGTGACACAGCTCCTGTTTGTGCATCAGGGAATCACACAATTTCCACTGAATGACCTTGGTTGAGTCAAGTCCATAGCAGGTACAGCAACACAGCTGGAGCAGAACACACCTGTCAGTGCCCAGGTACCCCCCGAGCCCTAACACCTCAAGCACAGCAACTCCCAGGACAGACCTGACCAGAACCAGAGGTACCCACCCAGCTGTCCAGTCACTGTCTATCACACTCATTTATCTTCCACATTTTAAAAGAGGCTGATGAACTTTATAACTATATTCGTGAGCCTTTCCTTACTCTGTTTTTGATTAACTACCTCCTTAATAAGTGCCTAGGAGTTTTAAAAAGAAAAAAAAGCAAACAAACAAACCACACACATCCAAAAACACATCAGGCTGACTTGACAGAAATACTTCTACTTTCTCAGTGGATACTTTAAAATGTTTATGAACAAGCCCAACAGCAGGTTTGGAAGTTTTTCTCAATTAAATCTCACACTGCTGAGCACAGCTCACAGTTCTGCTCTCCTCAGATTTCCCTGAAGCCTCACTACACCTTCACACTTACTTGCTCCTTCTCCAGTTTTTGTAACATCAGCACATACACAAGTGGTGAGTTTACAGCGCCCCCAGATGTTACTCATGAAATCAGCACCAAGTAGAGGCCTCGGTGTTTCTCCTTCCCTTCTCATTTAAGAACACTCTTTTATCAGAGGTCACAGCAATAAATGATGTTTTGTTAAAACCTTGTTGCAGTTAGCATGGAATTTCATGTCTGAATCCATATCAGATACCAAACTAAAGTGCAGATGTACTAATTACCAAGAAAGTACAGTAGAATCAAACCCCTCAAATTTTATGTATATATAGAACTTGCCAGTAAAAAGCTTTATCCCTACACCTCAGGCAGGTTCCCTTACCAGTGTTTTGATGCAACTATCACAAAAACCACTTCACTCTTACCATCCTACCAAGGAAAGGCAGGGACAAAGCCCGTTCAAGCCCCTCACTTCACCCAACTTCCCTGTTACAAACGCACCTGTAGAGCTTCCTTAGCCAATGCCATAAAGATCCACTCTGGGTTATGCATCTTTAAGATGGCAGAAAAGGCTACTAAGGAATAAGAACACTAAAAGCATGTCAAAAAGGAGTTTTCCCACTTACTATCTTGAGGAAGAAAACAGGAATGACAAGCAAAAACCATATCTTTCGACTGAAAATTTTTGAAAGCCCAGGTCTGTTTGTTTAAAGGAGTTTCTTTCACAAAGAAGCTGGAAAAGACATCAGTCGTATTCTCACTTCTCTCCCTCTCTGTAGATTCATAACCAGAGCAATGATATCTCTAAGGCTATAGCCTTCTCTGGAGTTTCAAAAAGGATCCAAAGCAAAATCTACAGCATGCAGGAGAAATAGGTACTGGAATAAAACACCTAGAGGCCAGGGTTTAGATATTTATATGTATGTAAGTGTAATGTGTGTGAGTGCTTAATAAACTTGAATTATTTTGCAATTCTTTAGTCTTCTCCCAGATCACTGATCCCCAAAAAGATTAACTTTGCTACAACTTGTAAGAGATTCAGTAAGACAGAAGAGTTTAAGGGCAGCTGGCAGAGCAAAGCACAGCTGTTTATCACAGTACAACAGAAACAGTTCTTCAAACATACATCAGGGACTACAGAGATAGAGAGTTTTATCAGAACACACCTTTCAGACAAGTTACTAAATCGTGGCTTTAACAGCAAGTAATGTGTCTGAAAGTGCACTGCAGAAATCCAGACTGCAAACAGGCACCCATTAACAGGACTGAGCTCTGCATGGACTTCTTGTGTAACTTCACCACCCCCAATACTCTTTAACATCATGAGAACCTTCCTTTGGTAGCCAAAAGAAACACCTGTATGCCACCTTCATTAGGACAATAAAGATAATTTGTTTCCCTACAGGAGCTGCTCTTACCCATCATTCAAGTACTGATCAAAGTAAACACATGTAAGAAAGGCTACCACAGGCTACTGTGGTAAAAAGACCCAGATGAGGTAAGCAATCTATCTCCCATACTGATGTTCCCAGAATGGAAAAGTCTAAATATCAGACATTTGCATGAACAAGCAATTGCTCATTCTCTTTTTATGGTGATGTTCATGAACTCCGGCCATCTGAAGTTAAAAATTTGACTGAGTGAAATGAGATTCCCCCTACTGACTTCAGTCTTTTTCTCTTTGAATTAATGATAAAAATGGGATTGTTTTCATAGAACTGAAGGCCTAATTTGTATATGCAACAAGCCATTTCATATTATGTCCACAGTGTGTTACTTTCCCCAACATTACAAAGGCAATTTGTTTCCAGACAGTGCAGAACAATTAGTTCACTCTTCAACAAAACAAGGTTTTCTCCATATTGTGCCTATTACCCGCACTGAGTTTCCACAGAAAGCAGCCTGAACTCCATGCACATATCAGACTATTAATGCCATGGGCAGAATCCAGAACAGAATTTCAACACCCTCTAAGTTTTTGCTGCCACTTCCTCTCTGACAAACTAAACACTGCCACCTACCGACTGCCAAAACTCGAACTTTAAAGGATTGTTCTTTTATTCCCCACTCCCAGACACATTGCCCAAGAGGCACAATAATAGCTGTAAGGAAAGTACTACATCCCAGATAAACCATAAATCAATGTCTGTATTCTCAAATATTATTGTTGCTTTTTTTTTTCCAATGCTGTAGGTACTTTAAGAAATTTTAGTAGTTTTAGTCCAAGTCTGATCTTGCAATTTGACTGTCAAGCACATATTTTTACCATCAAAGCCCCCACCATACATAACAGAGATCTGTGTGAACTTCAGTTCATTACAAGCTTTATAACAGCATCGTATGTTCTAGATTTGATAGTCCAGGGTCGAGTTTGAATGCTGTGGTCCAAATAACATCTGCTGCTCCAAGATTTTTCCATACCTATGGCTTGACAAATAAGAAAAAACCCTATGATCATTCTCACATCATCCAGCTCCAGCACCAACAAAGATATAACTAAAGCATTATTTTAATTATTCTTTTATACAATTACATTGTCAAACAAGAGATACCTATACAGTCACAACAGTCTGTCAGAGTGTATGAACAAGGGTTCTGTTTCGCAGCTGCTGCACATATTCTTTTGCCTGGTCATAGCCAGTCCTTGGTGGCTCTGGAGGGGGAGGAGGACCTTCCATCAGCTTCACAAAGTAGTGGCACCTGTTGATTCTCATGAAGGCAAACATGCCCTTGGCATGGTAACGAATATGCTTCATGTAGTGGCCTCTGCCCGTCAGGGACTCGGCTGAAGGAAAAAGGAGAGAAAGACTGTTCAGGTGAGGATGAACAGCCACACAGCTGCAGCAGGAACACCTGTCTCGCCAGTGTACGTTTCGTGGCTGCTTCTGGAAAGTTAATTCTACTCAGGATTCTCTCCCCCATCTTTCTTCTGTTACCTTCAGCAGATCAGTGCTACAGAGGGACCCGTGAGCTGAATTAACACTCCTCAGGAGCACAAAAAAGGTGAATTTAGAAAGCATGCACTCAAGACAAATATGTAGGAAAGGGCAAATCCAAAGGAAGCTAGACTGAACACTTACTAGATTATATAGCTCTTCTGAAGGTGATATTAATATCACTGCTTTTCAGTAGTTTGCCTCATGAATTCCTGTAGAAGTCTTACAGACTTCATTTTCTCCCCTTATTGCATATATCACAGGTATTTTCATTATCTACACACCCAGTCCTGCACTAGCAGCTGAACCTTCTTATGGCAGAGGCTTGGAATGCTTCAAAGAATTCTAATCAAATCTGCTCTACAGTCCAGGTGACTTTAAGCTTATAAGGTCTGTTTAGTGAAATTTACACCACATTAGACAAAATGGACAGTAATAACTTTAGGCCTAAAAACACCTACAAGTAAACATTTCTCTAACATTTTTCTGGGCTAAAAAGTGCTGTAGTTATTCCAAGCTTATCCTGTAAACATCTACAGCAAAATCTTTTTATTAAGAAGTTTTCTGTCAATACTCATTTACTTGTATACGGTTTCTGACAGAAGTTTAATTCTGATCCTGCAAATCTAGCTGTACCAACCACAGACAAAGCCCCCAGCATCTCTGTTCACTGGCAACATTAAAAAGTAGTAACGGTTTGCTTTCATATTCATGTCAAGCATCTTCCTCTTCAGGACCTTCTGTTCACATAAGGAGCAGAAATTCCACTCTCAGATGAATGCATCTTAAAAATGATGCATCTGGCAGATGCCAGAACACCACCAGTGAGGCACCAACTACAACAAAGTGATGGCTAAAGGCTCAAAAACCACTACTAACTTCAGCTGTGTTGCAAGCACGTGCCTTTCATGTTTAGGTAAAGATAAGTTCAGCAGAAGCTGCCCTCTATTCATTTCTGCTGATTTGAAGCCAGAAAAACTTATTAAGGATAAAACTTTTTCATAGGGCAGGATAGGGTAGGATGACATTTTCCTGCACTAAATTTTAAAAAAGTACCTATATGTAAATTTGATTTGAATTCCACGTTGTGCTTTCTTACGGCCAAGTCCTGTGCTTCCAACAGAACCTGTAACAAAAGGAAAAGAAATGGAAATACTTGAGTAGGAATTCAAGCAAAGCTATTTCTTATCTCTAGATAACATGGAAGAAATTGAAAGTTTAAGTCGGTTATAGAAAAAGTATTTTATAGAGATAAAAATTGTTAAAAGACAAGCATCTTTTACATAAGGATGTTCCTTGCATACAGACTGTAAAAGCCTCAGGAGAATTTTATTACATTTTTGGGGAGGAAAAGGAGTGGAAACAATGGTTCCCATCAGCATTTGTCAGCCTTCCATCTACGGACCTTTGTCTAATTAGACATCAGACTAGAAACAAATTCTAAGGTGGGCAAAATGAACTTGGGTCATTCAACATTTTCAGCTCATACAGGACACATCTTTGCCATTATTATGCCAGAAACCAATGCTTCAGCCAAGAAAATGAGTAATTTGAGAATCCTAACAACTACAGTGTCTCAAAAGCCTTTGTGCCTTTACAGGCCTTTTCTTGCTAATATCCTTCACTTCTTAAAGAACCAAAGAAAACAGATGTAACAGCCATTAGAGACCAGGATTCTGCATCATTTACCAGGAACTTAACACTAAGCACTGTTACAGAGGGCACCCACATGTAATTTATCATCGTGACAAATGAACACAGCCAGCACAAGTGACCCAAACATATTTATAAGTCACAATATGACATGACTGTAACAAAAATATGTTATTTGAATGTGTTCCCAACAGGCTTACTTGAAACATAAGACCCCACAGAAACATCTCCAAACTTCAGGTGACAGGTATTGATTTTAAAGTTTTCTTGAAACTAGAAGTGTTAAGGAATACTACTACATACCTCTTTGATCACCTTTGCTCCCTTTTTGTCACTAAATTCCAGCTGAGCAAGAGCCTGATCAATGGTCATTCCTTTTATCTGCAATCAAAGCGTTAAAATTAACTCCTGAAATTACAACTATTTCCCTTCTCTTATTCAGAAGACATTACTTGACTTACATTGCCATTATGAAAACCAAAAATACTTTAGTTTCCTTAATTACCACTTCTTCAATATCTTACACACAGAAATTCTGAGCTAAATATTGAATAAATCGTGACAAAACATTCAATTATTTTTTCCTTAAAAAAAAAAAAACAGTCCATTACTATCTTTCAAAATTCCTCTTGCCATCTACCACAAGGCAGAAATCAACATGGAAATTCTTCCACAGTGCATAATCTGTGCATAATCCTGGGTACACCTGAGAGAGCACACTGGGATAAAGCAGCTAAACCAAACCACAAACAGCTGCTCCCTGTCCAGATCCAGGCTCATCTCGAGGACTCAGTATTGAAGAGGCTGATTAGACTGTGGCCAAATGAGGTTATTAAGGCAAATAAAGCAATCAAATTTTGCATTCTAACAAACACAGTACAAAGTACTCTTTGCTTACCAGTTTTGCCAGATACCACATCTTTTTGTGGCTGTATTTTATGTCTCTCCGACAGTGATATATTACCTGGGTGCAAAAAAAAAGAAAAGGTACCAGGATCAGTAATTTTGCCATGAAAATAAGAATGGACCATCCATGCCTGCTCCACAATTTTCTCACTAAGAATAAAATAAGTATGGCTCTCCCTACTATACCATGAGCACATTGGATCAGGCATAGCTCTGAGATTTGAAACTTTGATATTTGAAAGTACTAAAAAAAAGTCGCTGGCACACAGAAAAGTTTAATGCAATTTTATGACAATTTGTTCATAAACAGAAGTCCCTGAAAAGGATAATCAGAAGATTTCTCACCATCTTTTCCTCTCATCCTCACCACCTTTAGAAGCAAAGATTGACGTGCCCATTCAGTCTTAAAAATATTATTCTGCTGTCGAGTCAACTTACTGGGAGAGCAACTAAACAATATTACCAGAATGAACTTAATTACCACTTGAGAAGTGAAGAGGCTTTCAAGTTTGATTGGCATGAAGAGCTGCCTCCACAGACTCATTCAACACTATTACTGACAGGGACCAACAGTAGCTAGTAGAATATAAACATCAATACAAATTTGAAAGCAGTGGCATTCTTTATAAACAGGTAAAAAACTGATTTAATAAGCGAGTCGGTCGATAGCTGCATTTTCACCCATATTGCATCAGTCAGCACAGGCCACACCAGGGATTTCTACATCCTATGGCTTAATGGTCACAGGGGCAATCAATAAATGCTCATGGCCCACAAAAGTACATGCCTAAAAAAATCTCTTTTCTTCTGAGATGCAAACACTTTACTTTGCTGAGCAGTATGTCTTGCAACACATCAATTCCCAATGGAGAAAAATTACAAAAATGGAATTCAAAAATATCAGTTCTTGACAGTGAGTAAATACTGAAGAGTTAACCTAAAATCCTCCTAAGCTGAGCTATAGTGAAAGCAGCACTTAGTCCCTTCAGTTATCAAATACGCAACATTCTCTTCCTATGCAACTTCAGAGCCTTGCTTCTGTTTGCATTTACCTACAACTTCCCAGTTACAAAAATAATAGACTGAAATAACGAACAAATAAGCTATGAAACTAGTGCCTTGTACAGTCACCCAGAGCCAGTGACAATCTGCTCAGAAATTGCTGATCACACACAGGTAAGGACATTCCCAGGTGCATCCTTACAGCTGGTCTGCGGGGTTCTCCTGGCAGCTGTGGAGGGTAAACAACCCCGTTCTTTTTCTCCCACTTCCCAATCTTCTGCAGAGATGTGCTTGTGTGGATGCATGACAGAGGGAAAAGGCTACAGGATGGCAGCCACCTGCAAGACAAGACCATAGCCTCAGCTGCTGAACAAAACAGTTCTTTTTCCCTGCCCAGTTTAGCTGGAAAATTGTGAACCTGCCTGTGTTGATAACAAGAATCGACACATTTTCCTACTCATAAAATCAAACTATTACACTTTATTATAGTTTATGTTAGAAGGGCTTTTTAATTCAACAAGAAACCCCAGGCTTCCCAAAGCAAACCATGAACCATCAGTGACATTGGTACAGCACAAGACTCCACATTTAGTGTTCCTGAATCATCCCACAAAGGCACAGTCACCTCTGCTTATATCTTTTCCAAGACCTACCAATACTTATTTAACTCTTACCAACAACATTTTTAGCAATAGAAATTTCTAGTTTTTCAAGGGGCTGAGTATCTCAAAGCATTAGAAATTTACAAACGTTCTGAAATCTGAAAGGAGAGGTGTTCTGAACTACTTCCAAAATGCAATCAAGTCAATATAAGACAAGCTGACAGTGAAAAAAATCAGTCTTCAGTCAGTCTGCTCACCTCAGAACCTGAAAAACCAAGCCACATTTTACCCCCTGCTGCCTAAATAAAGCAGCACTGGGCAGCCACTCCCAACTGCAAGTTCAAGACCAAATATTGTGAGTTTTACTAAGCCTTGAACAGCTTCATGTGGGTGGTCAAACTGTGCAAAGCATCTGAAAAATAACTGGCAAACAAAACATGCTGATTAGTTTCAATTAGTTACATTGTACACCTCTAAGTTTTGGTTTATTTGATTAATACCTAAAAATGTCACTGAACAAGGCAACAAGTCATCATCATCAGGCAGAATATCATGGATTAGTACAGGACAATCTTTGACAAGCACATGAATATCATTTTGTAGTTTAACAAATTGAGCAGGAATGAACTAAGCATTCCCTTCCTGGCCTCAGAGAGCACATTAATATATCTGACAATTTAAGGAATGACACATTCCCTCTATCTTAAAGCAATCCAGCCTCATGTGAAGAGCAAAACTATCCTAACTTTAGGAAAAGAAACACATTGAAAGCAAGAGAAAACTGTGACAAACAACAAGCAAAATAC
The DNA here is from genome assembly GCF_003984885.1 of Neopelma chrysocephalum. Lineage (NCBI taxonomy): Eukaryota > Metazoa > Chordata > Aves > Passeriformes > Pipridae > Neopelma > Neopelma chrysocephalum. The sequence goes on from NW_020897720.1 coordinate 9,496,585, forward strand.
ATTACATAGGCATAAGGGGAACAGGATGGAAAAAAGCTGAAGGAATGCTAAAAGGAATCATCCATAAGCAGCAAGTGGGACACACAGACAAGAACTAAGTAAAATAATGAGCAGGTAACTCTGTCCAACTGCAAGGAAGCAAAGTGAGGACAATATAAACCTATTTCTTCCTCTGGTGACACAGGTCTCTGCAATTTACCTACACAGGCTCTAGCAGAGACTAAAGCTCTGCACTTGGAGAATCCACACCAGCCTTCCCTCTGAAGTCAGGGATACAGCAGTACCACTGCTCCCACAGCACAGCCTGTGATCCCTCCAGACTGAGGGGGAAATCCAGCAACTACAGAAAAGCAGTGGCTGGGGACAGCACAGGGGGGAGCAACAGGTACATGGTTACTGTAACCTGCACCACAAGGTCAGAGGTGGTACTGCTGGTACTGCAGCGGCTGCTGTACCAGTTGGGGCACAACATTGGCACAACATCTCTGTCATTGGCACAACATCTCAGTACACAGAGAGACACCACAGGGGCAGAGAGTGACCTGTTCTCACAGTCCCGGGGCAGGGGGGAAAGGCAGAGAAAGGGCAGAGCCCCAGGTACCCCCCGGGCAGGGCTGCCCGTGTCCCACAGCCCGGGGATGGCAGGGGGGCAGCAGAACCACACTCACCTCTCCGGCCGCGCCCAGCTGAGCAGACCCCGCGCCCAGGAACCGCCTGAAAGGGAGGAGCAGAGAGCGAGGAATAAACACAACCATAGAATCACAGAATGACTGGGTTGGAAGAGACCTTGAAGATCATTTTGTTCAAACCAGAGACACCTCCCACTATCCCAGGTTGCTCCGAGTCCCGTCCAACCTGGTCTTGGACACTTCCAGGGATGGGGCAGCCACAGCTTCTCTGGGCAACCTGTGCCAGGGCCTCACCACCCTCACCGGGAAGACTTTTTTCCTAATACCCTATCTAAACCTACTCTCCGTCAGTGTAAAACCATTCCCCCTCGTCCTGTCACTACATGTCCTGGTAAACAGTCTGTCCCAATCTTCCCCGCCCGCTCCTTCTGGCACTGTAAGGCCACAACCAGGTCGCCCCGAAGCTTCTCTTCTCCAAGCTGAACAACCCCAACTCCCTCAGCCTTTCCTCACGGGAGATGTTCCACCCCTCTGACCACCTCGGTGCTCTCCTCTGAGGCGAGAGCCTCCCCAGCAGCGCCGCGTCCCGCCCGCAGCCGCCTCACCCGCGCCCAGCGCCCAGCGCGCCGCCATCTTCCCGGCCGCGCTTTGCGGCAGCGGGCGGGGGCACAGAGAGGCGCGGGGTTTGCGTCAGTTTGCGACGGCACTCGGCGGCAGCGCCCGGGGCACGTGGGGGGAGCGGGGGGCGATGGCGGCGGAGACGGGAACGGGAGCCGGGACAGGGATGGGGGTGAGGGCACTGCCCGCCTCCCCCAACTGGTACAGCAGCCGCTGCAGCGACGCCAGCAGCGACGGCCGCCTCTTCGGCTTCGCGGCGCGGCACCGCATCTGCCTGCTGGATGTCGGAGCCGCCGCCCCCACGTTTTACGGTACCGTCACAGCCCTCCCTGGCCCCCCGCGTTGTACAGGGAGGGACCGGGATCTGCCGGGGGAGGTGTGGGGCGAGTGGGGGGTGGGGGGTATAGGGAGGTGCCGGGCGCTCCCGGGGATCCGGGATTTGAATCACGGTATGTCGCTGTCGGTGCAGGGGAGCTCATCGGGCACACGGACAGGATCTCCGGGTTCGCGTTCTGCCACTGCCCCGGGCAGAGCGGCCTCTGCGCCAGCAGCTCCGACGACGGGAGCGTCAAGATCTGGGATACGACGTCGCTGTCGCCGGTGCTGGAATACAGCCGGCACCAGGTGGGAGCGGGAGCCACCGGGAGCGGGGGGCAGAGGGACTCGCGAGGGGGTGCGGTTATTTAGGGTTCTCACACAAAGCAGGGTGAGGCTGCCTCACCCAAAGGTGAATTTCAAACCCTCTGGCCGGGTTTTAGTTCTGCCCTGCGGCCTCGTTGCATCACCTCATTGAGCTGCTGGTTGCCATCAAAGCCGCAGTAAACCAGTGTGCTCGCGGTTTGGACTCGTTGCCGCTTAACCCAGCTCACTTAAAATGATCTCAACACATTACTGTTCCCCATGGGGCAGACTAAAGGTACGTTTGAACATTTTCTGTGACTCAGGACACCAGATCAGCATCTGCATCCATTTAAAGCCCAACAGACCCAAGACACATTGGAACAAACTGAACTGATGCTGGAAAGTGCTCACAGATTGTTTTCTGAACTGGTGCTGGGGAGTGCTCACAGATTATTTTCTGCCCATTATTCTGTGTTAGATTGTGGTGGAACAGCTCTAAATGTGTTCAATCCTCTTTCCTCAGAACCCAATCTCTGCGTTGCACTGGTCACCTCTTGTGAAGGATCTCATTGTGTCTGGTGATGAAAAAGGTGTCATTGTTTGCTACTGGTACAACAGAAGTGACAGCCAGCAGTTCTTCCCAGAGCCTCGCACAGTTTTTTGCCTCACTTGTTCCCCTCATCATGAAAACCTCGTGGCCATTGGGTAAATATTCATTGTGGTTTGTTTTCCACTATTCTCCTGCAAGAACCTTATTGGGAATTTTTTGCTACACGGCTGTAGGGTTAATTTTGAGAGGGTTTGGTGGCTGTTCTTCTAGTGTACAAGTTAGAAATAACACTTAGATGTGGTAAACCTGCAAGACACAGAAATCTTTAACAGTGTAATTGTGCGGGTTCAATTTGTATTTTTGAGGTTTCTTAAAACTGTTATTTTTAATTAAACTTGACTGAAAGCTGCATTAATAATGGATTGTTGTCATTCTTGAAGCCAAGTATACTGGTTGCCCTTCTTGAAAAGGCAGCTGCAAGCACCCCATTGCCATACTGGAGCTCCCATTACCATTAGTCTACCAATCCCATTGCTGCTAGGATTTGGCTTCTCTGTCTGTAATATGATAGTGATCCTGGAAAGAGCTTGGAAATCACTTAGAAATTATCCCACAAGCATCCAAGAACCTCTTCATTAATTTAGATCTCTGCTTTCAGCTACAAGGATGGCATGGTGGTTGTCATTGATATCAGCAGGAAAAGAGAAGTCCTGCATCGGCTGAGGGGCCACGAGGATGAAATACATTGTCTGGCCTGGTGCCCTGTGCCTGGTGAAGAAAGGTTACCTGCTTGGCAAGATGAGGTCCAGGGTATGTAGAAGTGATTAATACTTTGTGAAGTAATTTTTACTTCGTATAAATGTCTGTTTCTAGAGAATTGAATTCCTTATAGAAGGTTAGTAAGTAGCTAAGCAAAGGCAACTGATAAGTTCAGTACAGTGTGTTCTGATACAAATCAGTCTATTTTTCAGCTATTTTTTTTTTAAAGCTTTGAATTTCAAAGTGTAATAACATGACTTCAATGGTGTTCAGCAGTTCCTTCAGAGGAAGGCAGAGTTCCAAATGGGGAGCTGACACAGGACACAACCACAAAGAAAGGCTGTTATCTGGCTTCGGGAAGCAAAGATCAGACCATACGAATATGGAGCTGTACCAGAGGCAGGAGTAAGTAGGATTAATAATGTGAGATAAACAGTGACAGTGTGGTGGAAGAGCTGTTCTCTAACTGCAGCCTTTGTCTGCTAATTTGATGATTTAAAGCATGGGCAGTGTACTTAAAAGCTGCAGATTCACAGGGCTACTCTTTCTATCAGGGAATTCTGATGTGCAAGGTCTGGATGATCCCTCTTGGTTCCACAGGTGTGCTGACTCTGAAGTTGCCCCCCACCAAAAGAAGAGGTGGAGCCGTTGATCCCGCTGTTAAGGAGCGCATTTGGCTCACTGTTCACTGGCCTCCTGGTCGTGCCACAGAAATTGTGTCCAGTGGTTTTGGGTGAGTAGGGCACTCAGCAGCCTGGGGACCATCAGCAGCTGCAGATTCATTTGTTGATACTTAAGGAAGTGCTGGGCAGAAAACACACTCCCTTCCTCTTTCTGTCCCAGTATAACAGGAGAGAAGATAGGCCAAGAGTTAAAGTGGGAGTTCAGGCTTCTAGAAAACTATTTGTCCCATAATTTCTCCCATAATCTAACTGAATGTTGACTGCTGATGGTACAAGTTGTGTTTTTGCCCATCTCGTGGGGAAAGATGACCTGTCAGTTTTCAGGGTGGTGTTTGTGTGTAGCTCTGTACAGGCAGGTGCAGCTGTATTAGTCTTGTACTTGCAGAATGTGCACAGGTAGTGGAGTCTGTATATGGCCTGTGTTGTTCTTTTGAAGTGAAAAATTGAATAAATTTAAATTTTGCAGAGGAGAACTGCTTCTTTGGAATTTGGCCCAACCTGGAAAACGCAAGTGGACTCTTCTGGGATCTTCAGAAGGACAAAACCACTCCCGAATTGTGTTCAATCTCAGCTCTGTGAAGCAGCAAGACAAAGAGCTCCTTTTTTCCATTTCCATGGACAGAGATGTAAGAACCATTTTAAAATTAACATAAAAATGCCCATAGTGTACAGTTTGACTAAGTGAGGCTAAGCCTTTTAGGGCCACAGTATTTCTTTTTAAGTGGGTTTATTGCAGCATTTTGTAACATCATTGCTTAAGATTGGGTCGTGTATTTTTTTGTTAGCTTATAAGCTCAAGCTCTTACCCTGGTGAATTGTTATGACATTCTGGACTGCAATGGTAAGCATTTAATAAAGAGTACTTACCACTCCTTTTTCACTTTTAAAAGGTCTGGTTTTCCATCGTAAAATCATTTAATTGTACAAACTAAAGCATCTGGGTTTTTTGGTTTTTTTTTTTAGTCTTTGGCCTTTTACAGGCAGCAGAGTGCCTCCTATTTTGAAATTTAAAGAGGACCATAGTATTAAAATATATTCATTGTGTCCATTTCATTACAGTCTTTCAACTGTTGCAGCCCTGTCAGTGACATCCTCTGGATGCAGATCACACACTGTCAGGCCTTGAATTTGACCTTTTAATTCTTCATCTCACAACATGCTTTGTTTTTCCTTGTCATATCAGTCACTCTATATTTAACTATTCCTTGTTCCTTAAATGTTCTTCAGGTGAAGTGCTGGGACCTGTCAACTCTGGATTGCAGCTGGACCATGCCCTCCCTTGGAGGCTTTGTCTACAGTCTTGCCTTCTCCCCTGTGGACACAGGCTGTCTTGCCATCGGGGTTGGAGACAGCATGATCCGGGTGTGGAATACTTTGTCCATGAACAATATTTACGATGTTAAAACCTTCTGGCAAAGCATAAAGTCCAAGGTCACAGCAGTAAGTGTGCTTTGGATTCCTTTTTTTTTCCTCTTATCTCTTCTCCTCTTTTCACTCCATTTTTTTCTAGTATGTTTTTTCTCTCTTTCACTCTGAAGAAGGTTTTTCCCAATGAAAAGTAGACAAAGCCAAGTTGTCCATTTTGTACTCTATTCTTTCAGTCTACAAGACATTTTGGGGTCTGCCAACAAATTTTTAGACTTATTTACAACCCTCGGTGCCCTCACTACATCTAGTGAAAATCAGCTGAAGTCCAGCTGGCTGTTACATTACTTTTACTTTTATCCTCCTTTGTGATCCTTCCTTGTTTCATCCATGGTTGCCCTTGCTTTGCTAGGAAGTTTGACACATACAAAAACCAACACAACCAACACAGGTGTCTTCAGTTTAGGTTTAACCAGGAGCTGGCCAGAAGCTACAGTCTGGTAAAATAGCTGGCAGAAGTAAAATCATGTTTTCCATTTTTGTTTTGCAGTGTAGGTGTCAAATAGCATTTTAATGATTTGTAGTCCGTTTTATCTTATCCCACCATACCTGGTAGGGGGAGAGCCTTTGATACTCAGAGCTGAGTGATCAGATCCAGTGGCTGTAGTTGGAGGGGTGGGTGTAGGGCATAGTCCTTGCTCAGCAGTTTCAACATTTTCCTTTTATTATAGAAGTGTCTTGGCTTATGTCATTATGTGTTTCTCTGTATTTTTCTTGCAGTTGTCCTGGCATCCAACTAAGGAAGGCTCCTTGGCTTTTGGAACAGATGATGGAAAGGTTGGCATATTTGACACCTTCTCCAGCAGGTAAAAAAGTAGCTTTCAAATGCATTAGTGTCAGATCCTGCTGATGTATGATCACACGTGGGGGGTGTGGTCTTTCCTGAGGAATATCTTTGCTGTTGGACAAGAGTAGTACTAATTTAAAACTATTCAAACAGCTAGATTTTCGGTGCATTTTTTCATCTCCATTATGTTTGATAGCTTCTAAGGTCAACTTGCCTTAAGGTAAACTTAAAATTGCATGACCAGAGGTCACCTGTGGGAGGACATGAGTTGGGGAAGACTTTAGCCAGAAAGACAATTTCAGGGAAGGAGAAGCATTGTGCAGGGGAAGCTCACCAGGACAGTTTGTAGTAGTGTCCTAGAGCAGATGTTGAAGAAAGCTTGGTTGTGCCATGGCTTTAGTATGTTAAAGCACCTGGTGTCTGAAAATACATTGCTTTGATTTTATCTTTTTTTAATTTCTGTTTGCTGAAACCTGACTGGCCCTGCTTCCTTGTCTTCCTTGCCCAGTGCTAAGAACAAGCCACCTCAGATCTCCAGTACTTACCACAAGAAGACTGTCTATGCATTAGCCTGGGGGCCTCCAACTCCTCCTCTGACTTCTGGTGAGTTTTCCAACGCCTTGTGACGAAGTAGAACATCCATGCAGAGCTCAGAGATGCCATGAAGCTGGGATGCCCTCCCTTCTTAGGAGAAGGAGCCCCATTTGCTTGGTGGCAATCCTTTGCAGCAGCTAAGAATGCATTCTGCTTGAGGAATTATTAATAATTTTTGCAATTGTTAATAATTTTGGTTAGTAATGTTTTGTTAATAATTTTTGTTAAAAATTTTTGCAAACTATTCTAGTTTTTGAATTCTAGTATCCTCAGGAAATAGGTAGGATTGTACCACACCTCTGGGGTTGTTTGTCAGGGTGTTACAGCCCAGTAACTGCACAGGCTTCTTGCAGTGACTGCATCAGATCAAATACGTGTTCCTCAGCTCCAGAAGTGTGTTTCTGCCATTTGAACTGAACAGAACTGCTCCATTAGCTCTTCTTACACAACTTGAATTTTTTTTTTTTAGGACCAAACTTAAAAGGGCATTTTAATACTTGCAGTGATTGTGTTTTGAGAATTTCCTGCTGCTGAACTACAGGCAATTGAAACATGCATAGAGCCTTTTGAAATAATGCTTTGATTAATAGTGGGAGTGGTTACTTCTGCGAAGACTGATGAAGAACAAAGTTTATTTAGCTTTTTTTCTTTGTTGGATAGGAGAAGAAAGTGAACAGCCCTCTGTAACTTTGTACAGTTGTGCTGGAGAAGGTATTGTTTTTCAACACAATCCCTGGAATCTTGATGGAGAAGCAAATGACATCAACAAAGTCATCCGAGACACTAATTCAATCAAAGTGAGTATGAATTTGAGGGGGTTTTATGAATTCACAGTAACCATGCCATAGTTTCTGTGGCCTTGTAGTTGTAAGCTTCTGACTTGGCTTTCCTGATGTATCTGTAACAAAGAGGTTGAAGCCCTCAGTCTCCACAGGTGAACTTCAGAGACAAGACACTCATTGACTCAAACTGTTTAAACAGTTTATGTAGTTGCCTCCGAAAAGGGTTGTTTTATTTTTCCCCCGGTGTCAACATGGCACATCTGTTTGGTTTTAAAGCTGTATGTGGCTGTTTAAAATAACACATTCATACAGAGCTTTCCAGTTTCAGTACACTAGAAGCAATATCCTGAATAATGTCCTAGCTTAGATCACATGGTGGTCATGCAGGAGTTATTTACTTCACCTCCTTTAGTTCTCTTGTAGCAAAAATGTACTTTTTTATTTTTTAAATAAATTATTCACTAAAGGCCATCCTGATTTTGCAGGAAGCTGTTTCCATTTACACTGTAGCCAGTGCAGAGTGGTTGGTGATAACTGTGTATCTTCTTAAGTATGATCAGTCATTTCTTAGTTGAAAATATGAATAAGTGAAGTGGGTTAGATCTTCAGTTCCTTTAAGTCACTGTGTCAGCTGAAGTCAATCTAATGGTATTGATTTATATCAGCTGGGTTTTGGCTTCTCCCTTAAGTGCAGACTCACTGGGTGTTAAGAGACTAATATCGCAGGCATTGAAATGATCATATTTAGGCATCTAAATTGTAAGTAGCTTTTGTCTGAATTAGAAAGAATAGAAATAATTACAAGTAAACTTTGGTTGCTTTTGAAATATGTTAAAATTTGCTTGCTCGTCTGGGGCTCTCCAAGGAGCATAAGAAGATCAAAACATCAAGATCCTACTGGAATCCAGACAAACTTCCTTTGAGATGTTTCACTGAACTGATAAAAATAATCACTGGTTATTGCATAAGTTCATTCAGTCTTTCTTAATTGCTAAAGATTATGCCACTGCTATGAAAGCAATGGACCCTTTTGTGATTAGTTGCAGCTCTGTCCAGTTGTGAGTCTTTCTTTGACGGAGATTTAAGAGTTTTTGGCAATAGTTGTGTCTTCTTTCTACAGCACAAACTCCCTGCACGTACAGAGATCAGCTGGAAACCAGATGGCAAACTCCTGGCTCTTGGCAATGAGGATGGGTACGTTTCACTTGTAGGTTAAGTGTGATGTCTGTGCTGATCTTTACTGGAGTCACTGGTGAAGCAAAAGTGCTTCTTGTTGCCCTGCTTTGTCTCTTGTTCTTTCCCTGCTGATGTATTTGAGTTATGATAATAAAGCATTCCTTGTTACTTGTTTTAGCTGTACTTGTCATGGAGGATCCTCATTATCACATTCAATTATTTTTCAAGGATCCACTCATGGTTGAAATGCACTTTTGCTGATGTTTGAAACAAGGGTTTGAGTTGAATCCAGAAAGCACAAACTCAGTTACTGTAATTATGTTCTATAATTCTGCTCATGCAAGACAACCATTTTCACCAAGTACTGGAATTCTTACCCTGTTGTTCTTGTATTTCAGCTCAATTGAAATATTTCAGGCCCCAAACTTGAAGTTGCTCTGCACTATCCAGCAGCATCACAAGCTGATTAATGCCATTCGTTGGCACCATGAGCACGGGAACCAGCCAGAGCTGAGTTACTTGATAGCTTCAGGCTCAATCAATGCCACCATTTATGTGCATAATCTGAAGAGCGTTGTAGGTAACAGTTTGCAGATTATATTTCAAGTTTTGGCATCTTTTTTTTGGTTTAGTTCTGGTTTGTCTTGCTGACCATTCTTGATCCTTTTTTTTTCTTTCAGAGAGCACTTCAGAAAGCCCTGTGACAATAACAGAGCCTTTTCGAACTCTGGCTGGGCACACAGCTAAAATCACAAGTCTTTCTTGGAGCCCCCACCATGAGGGAAGATTGGTATCTGCTTGCTATGATGGCACTGCACAGGTACTGTCCACAGCCTCTCAGAAGTGTTGCTAAACAGCAAAGCTTTTTTGTGAGATAAACTACTGAAATACTGCAAATTTACCCTTGGTAACCATCTCCCGATTCTGGATACCTGATATGCACCTGTCTCCATGTTTTTGCAACTTGCAAAATGATTTGTAAGTCCAGTCATTATTGTTTTCGTATCAACATTTTGGAATCTTTAAAAAAGAAAGGTGTTATGCAACTGTATCAATGCAAACAAAGCAAGCCCTGAATTTTCTCCATTTGCATGTTGGTGTTTGAAATACCCCTTCAAAAACCCAAGAGAGAAGTTCCTACAAGTGCAAATCATGAGAAAATGCAGAGTATTGGGGGAAGAATAGAGTTTCTGAGTAACTGGATTTCTTTCTTGTTGAAGGTGTGGGATGTTATGAAGGAAGAGCCACTTTGCAACTACCGAGGGCACCAGGGCCGCCTGCTGAGTGTCCAGTGGTCACCAGTGGATTCAGATTGTGTTTATACAGGAGCAGATGATTTTTCTGTTCACAAATGGCACATCTCAAAGCAGGAGCACACACGGCCCCCTCAGGGTAAGTATGTTCAAACAAAACATCCTTTCCTGAATGCGATATTGGAGCTGGGAAATAGAGGGTTGCCACGTTGAAATGGTGTCAGTTCTTATGCTGAATTTCCACATCTGCCTGCTTCCTCTTCAGGAATAAACCATGTCCAGGTTTAAATTGAGTTGTATCCTTATTTGGAAACTAAACGTTGATCTTCAGAGACAGGCAGCTAATACACTAACATTGCAATCTTTTATAGGCAAGAAGAGTATAGAATTAGAGAAAAAAAGAAGTATGCAACCAAAGGTCAAAGCCAAGAAGAAAAAAAAGCCTACAGGACAGAGTTCAGGCAAGCAGGATGTAAATGATGCCATGAATGGAGATGAAAGCATGAAGGAAACGTTGCTAGAGGAAAATGGAATGTTGGACCATGAAGGAGAAAAAGAAGCTCAGGAGGCAGAGTTGCCTGATAAAGTCTCTATGACTGGTAATAATTAAATCATCTTAGTTCAGTGGTTCCCAGAGTGTTCAGCCCTCAGAGCATCACCAACTTTAATTTTCATGCAGATTTTCTCATTATATGGTTTTATTGAAATTGTCCAGTTGAAGGAAATATGCTTCAGGAATGCATTTCATAATTTTCTAGACTAGTTTGGGACTAATTGTCTTTAAATAAGAAGATTCTGGCCTCATGAACAGAGTTACTGTGTTTGGCTTGAAACAATGTGAATTTTTGATCAGTGTTGCCTTCTGGTGATAAATCTTAAAATGCTGGTGGACCTTCATTAGTGTCTGTTGACATCTTATTTAGCCTTCTGACAGTTCTCTGATGTTCTCTTGATACTTCCTTTCCCTAAAAAGCTGTTAAGTTCTATGGCAAAGCAAAGCTTGGTATATTTCAAAGTTAATGTAACAGATTGTGAATATGTGAATTTTTCTGCTGTGGCCTTTTCCATTCATTGGGTTTCCTTTTTTTAATCACTTAACTCCACAGTGTCCAAGGATGCATCTTCATCTTCATATGATTATTCTTCATTCAACTTGCCAAAGCCTTTTGTGACCCAGAAAGCTGCTCCTGTGAAAAAGGATCCACCTAAAGAGAAACCAAGTTAGTATGTTTTAGGGTCTTTTAACAGTCCTGCAGAGTTTCTCATTCTGCGCTTGTGTTTGGCTGCAGTTTCTCTTCCTGATGTGACCAAATAAGGGCCAGAGAAATAAGAGTGTGCATGTTTATTTTAATTGCCCTGCTTGTCAGGTCAGTTCAGTAGTTGTTTAATGGGGGCTTAGATATTGCCTTTTAGTTGCTAAAAGGCTATTCCAGGCAAGATGGGCAGAAAATATGCAAAGTGATCAGTATTCAAAAGTCAGGGTTGTCATAGTAAAGATTTTTGTGGGTCTTGAGCATCTGCTTTTTGATTTCCAGTGTGAGGAAGAAGGTACTTTGGAATATGTTGAGGAGTTCTGCTGTAACTGCAGCAGTGACTACAATGTGTCTGATTTTTCAGCTCCTGATGCCTCTCTGAAGAAGAAGAAGCCTCGTTCTATTCTGCCCTTCAGCACATTCATGGATCAGAGATCAAAAGATGAATTGCATCAGGACTGCTTGAGGCTGGCTACATGTCTGAAAACTAAAGGTATCAGTATAAAACTAAAATGCTTAGAGGGTAGGTGCTCTCAAGTTCTCAGAAGCATGTGTGTCCAGGGACTTGGCTGACAACTGGCCACTAGTTTTTATAAATCCTCCCCTTTATCAAAGTGTATGACTAACTGTGGTCTCTTATCTCACTTCTCTTGCAGTGTTTCTGTGCTCTGTAGGCACTCAGCCAGGTTTTGAGTAAGATGTTACGTTGTTGAGACAGGGTAGAATTGTCTGTGTATGTGCAAAATGCTTTCACCTTCAAAAGCATAATGTGAGCAGAGGAAAATAAGCCGTGAGGGAGATGTTTGTCTACTCACAGTATTGTTCCTTAGAGCATGCAAAGGAATGTGCTATGTTTGATTTAGAATAAATGTTCTGTGCAAATACCATCCTTCTAATCAAACTTAAAACTAAGTGCTAGGTGTTGATCTGCAAATTATTAAATCTGCTATGCAGGAAAGGAAGTAAAAGACATAAGTATTTGCCAACAGTTGAGTGTAACTGAGTGGTAGTGACTTGGCACGTTCCAGTTCCCAGTGTTGTACCAAATCTTAAATCTTTTTCTTAAATATTCTTCTTATCTGGTTTAGATAATAATGAAGATGTGTCCCCTGACCTTAAGGATTGCATCCACTTGGGGCTGTTCACAGACAGGGATTCTGTGCACAAGATGATTGATGTGGAAGGTAAGTGGAATAATGAATCCATTTTGCCAGTATGTTCATTGTAACTGGTACATTCAAGGAGAAAACAAATTGAGAAAAATGCTTGAGTTTTCTCTACTGTGGATGACAGTCTAGGATTAAGAATGCAGTTCTGTGTGAAAAGAAGAAAATACATATTTTTCCCAGATAGTTTTTACACCTTTCAGATGCAAACCTGCAATATCTTCGGCTTGCTTGATCTCACTTTTGCCAAGATGTTTTACTGTGACAAATAATGCTATTGCACTCCTGCTGATAGGAGGTGTGCTTGCTTCCAACAGGAAAACATCACTTGGAGAGTGGGCATCCAGAGCTCTTCCAGCAGCTCATGTTGTGGAAAGGAGACATGAAGGGTGTCCTCCAGGCAGCTGCTGAGAGGGGGGAGCTGACAGACCAGCTCGTGGCAATGTCACCCATGGGTACGTTTGCTCTTGTAACACATCAGCAGGTGAAATTGGCTGCCAAGGGTACCCTGGTCCTTCTGGGACAGGAACTCAGGAGTTGGGTTCTTTCTAATAAGTAGAAGTCCTTACAGCTTGCTGTTGATTTAAATATGCTTTTAAGTTATTTTACTGGTAGTGAACTCCTACAGTCATGTTCAAGCCCTAGTTTTGCCCTGTTTTGTTGCCTCATGGACTTGTATTAGGATGGTTAAGAAATAAGAAGCTCATCTGAGGCAGAGAATGAAGAATGTTGAAGAATCAGTGATGATGTCATCCCACATGAATTCTTCCAGTTTTAACCTTTGCCTCCAATGATGTTGCCTTCTCTTTTGCAGTTGGATATCAGGCCTGGGTTTGGACAGTAGAAGCCTTTGCAAAGCAGCTGTGTTTCCAGGAGCAGTATGTGAAGGCTGCCTCCCATCTCCTGTCCATCCATAAAGTGTATGAGGCCATCGAGCTCCTGAAAGTGAACAATTTTTACAGGTTGCTGTATATTTATGTTTAGCATTTTATCTTGTTTTCTAGTGGGTTAGATTTGACATTTTGTTTCACTTTTTGTACACAGTCACTTAACTTTTCTGTCTGGTTTCCCTTATGTGCATTAGGGAAGCAATTGTAATTGCTAAGGCCAGGTTGCGTCCAGAAGATCCAATTCTGAGGGATCTCTACACCAGCTGGGCAGCTCTGTTAGAAAAAGCTGGTCATTATGCCATGGCTGCCAAATGGTGAGTGTTATTGGTTCCATGCCTGAAACAAAGAAAGTCCTTGGTTTTGTAGCAGTTTAAATCTATTAACTGCTCTGGTCATCGTTTGTCTGAGGTGCTTTCTGAGCCTATCTCACTAGATTCCCTCTAATGTAGGTGGGAAAAGAAGCTACTGTGATGCAACACAATTTTAAAGTTGTATTTTAGTACTAATCAATCTGATTTGCTTTAATCTCTTTCAGTTATTTGGGGGCTTCTTCACCCTATGATGCAGTAAAAGTGTTGTCAAGAAAGGGGGATGTGACATCCCTTAAAACTGCTGCTGAGCTTGCACTGATATCTGGAGAGGAGGAGTTGTCAGCAACTTTGTCTTTGAGATGTGCACAAGACCTGCTGTTATCCAGGAACTGGGTGGGAGCTGAGGAAGTCCTTCAGCAACATAAAACTTTATTTGTGAGTCTGGTCATTTCCTTTCTGCTTTCTTTCGTGTTTTGTCTCTGCAGATTATCCTAACTTGGCACCACTTCCCATATGTTAATAGTCCACAAGTAGTCTTTTGAGCTGGTTTTGCCTGAAAATATTTTTCTAGGAGTATATTGCAATGACCCTATGGAAAAGCATGTGTCTTTGCAGAGGGCCCATGGTGGGGTGGTGTGTAGACTCTCTGTACTTGTTAGTTATATGAGAGGTTGTTGAGAAAAGGGGGATTCTTTTTTTAAGTGTAAGAAAAGATTTAAAGGAACAAATGAGCCTAACTGTAAGTCCAGCTGCTGGAGGCTTAAACCTGAAATCTGTTTTCAAGTGAGCTGAGAAGCAGGTGGCTACCTTGGCTTTTTCTGAGGTTTCCTTGTGATTTCCCATCATTGTCTCTGTCAGCATTGTTCTTTGGTAGCTGATGTTGTCAGTCTGTCACCAGCAAGCTGCTACCAGCCATGATGTTCTTAAATCATTGTACCTGCTGTGGTCAGCAAGGGATTGTTTTTCTTGCAGCAACAGCTCAGTGTTCTTTTTTTCTTTTTTTTATCCTTTTTAAAGGGACAAAGACTTGTTTTCTGCCTCAACGAGCTGCTTTGCAAGTGCCTTAGTGAAAGAAATCCCTGTGACCGAAAGAGCCCCGTTCCCCCCTGTTACCACAGCTGGGAGCTGAACAGAGAGGCCTCATTTTTTGACATGGTGATAGAAGTGTGGCAGAATGTGTTGGGCATGGACACCACTGAACGAGCCACATGTGCATGGGAGCAGCTGCGCCAGGTTGAGCATCCTCCTTCTACCAGCAACACCCCCCCAAAGCAGGTAAATGGATTTTGATCTGCACACACACACACACAGTAAAACCAGCCAGGTTGTGCTGTTGTACCAGACGTTGCCAGGACACCCACGTCTGCACCCTGCTGCAGGATGGGTTGTAGTCTGGGAGAAAGAGATGATCATCAGCTGGGACAGCTTTCTGTAGCCACCAGGTGCTTCTGCACTTGTTTCTGTGCAGGATAAGAACTGACGTTTGGTGTCATGGTGAGCACTGAGGTCACCGAGATGTGCTGGCCGGGAGTGACTGAGATAGCTGAGTAGTCTCAGCACTGGTTCAGGGATTTGTATTGAACTTAGGGGAGGCAAGGCTGCTTGTTGTTAAAATATCCTGGGGTTTACAAGGTCTGTCCATAGACTGGTGCTCTTGCAGCTCTTCTCTCTGACCACGGTGAGTCACTGACGGTTGGTGTGCTCCCACTTCTCATCTACTTAGTAGGACACATGCAAGCTCAGCTGCTGATTTTACAGCTATAAGGGGTGTAGAAGTGCTGCATCTCCTGCATGAAGGAGACTGTAAATTACGTTGTCATTAAAATTGCTTGTGGTTGTCATGTGCTGCTGGGCTCTTCCACAATGGCCATAAGCTCGTACTTTGCAGTAAAAACCATTAATTTGCTCTCTGGTGCTTTCTGTAGGTGCTTTTCCATATCTCCCATGACCTGGCCCTTGCAGCACTGAGCTATCAGTCTGGTACCTGGGATGAGGCAGTGAAAAGTATTCTTGGGGCTGTGACTCGCAGTTTTGATGCTGGTAATTTCACTCTGATGCAGGAGATTTGCAGTATCATCCTTCCTGAGGGTAAGTCTCTCCTTGTGTCTCTTCTCCTGGCACTGACAGATACAGGGCTCTTCCCTGTAAGCACAGCTGTGTGTCCATTAATGTTCCTAGGCACAATAACGTTTGGAAGGAGCAAGACACCCATATCTATGGAAATTTGTAGAATTTTGCTAGTGCAAGGGCTGCTGGGTGATCAAAATTCTTGCCAGTGGAAGGAAGCTCAGCTCTGTCAGCTGACGTGAGTGATGTAGGAAACAGAGTGAATTTTGTTCTGTAAGGAAGATAGGGGACATTAGAAAGCTGTGTTCATCTCACAGCTACAAATAACTCCAACCTGCTCTTCCTTTCATTCTCTTTAGAGTGTACAGTGCATTTCTTTTGTGGCTCTTGATTTCATGACTGTTGTGTTGTGCAGCTTGGGACCAAGGAATTTTGCTGTAGCTGATGAGAACAGTCAGCTAGAACAAAGTATTGTGTTTACAAAGATTCCAAAGATTTCTTTGCTTTCATACTTTCTGTACTGCTCTGCCAGCATCTGAGTAAATCCCTGATTTGGGTTTCCAGGGTTTCCTGGTTCATTTACCAGATCTGCTCTTTGTCTTTGGAAAGCTGTGTGAACTGTTTGTAATCCTGTTTTCATTATTAGGCTGTGATGACCTGAGACACAAACTAGACAGCACAAATTCCCAGAGCATGGATGCCTGCAGAAGTTTGGAGGGCTTTGTGGCTTATAGACTGCTCTATGACCTGTGGTGGAACCCACCCAAAGACCCTCCTGGCTTGCAAAAGGCTGTGCTGGATCCTGTGCTGTGCCCCAGTGAGCAGACAGCTCTTGAGAAGAGTTACCTTTCTGGTGACTCCTCCCCTGGAGAAACGGATCAAACTCCAGCTGAGAGGGATGAAAACCTCTGCAATACAACTGAAGTGCAGAAGTGTGAGACACAAAGTGACTCAGGAACCAACTTGGTCGATTTGGTAGACGGACAATCAAAACTGAAGGGTTGCAAAGTGCTCCTTTCAGAAGAGATGGCTGTGCTACAGAACACCCAGAGAGATATAGCGGAGGTCCAGGACACTTTAGCAGAAATGATCCGCCAGCATCAGCAGCAGAGGAACAATCTCCAGGAAAACACAAATGGAAACACCCAGGAAAACAACCTAGAGCAGAGTTCAGAGACTGAATTAGAGAAACCATGCTCTGACAGCAACCAGATGAATGGGTAAGATTCAGCACATGAATCAGTGGATTGAAAAGTGTTGCTTTTTTCTGTGTGTTTGTGCTGCAAATTGCCTCTAATCTCCAGCTGAACACCCAGGGACACTTAAAGATACAGCTCAGAAATCTTGCATTTTTCTGGGGCTGAACCACCATATTCCTAAACTCAGTGCAGCTGAACAGCTTCGTGATACACAAGGTGTGTTGTTACAGTGAAAAGGGGAGGACAATGAAAAGGACAGGCATGGTCTAAGAGGCCTGTTTCTTTGTTGAACAGTTGTTTGGGACTTTGGCAAGAAGGAGCTAGAGCATAAAACACTTTTCCATTTATCTCCTATGCTCTGTGTACAGGAGAGAGGCTATGCAGTAACTTAAGCAAAACAGTTACCAATGACACCTGTTTTTTTCTTGACAGCAAAGATGAAATAAAGCAACCAATTACACTCCCTGAGCTCACAAAGCAGCTTCTCCATGCAAAGCAGAAACTAGCGGAATTCCCAGACAATTTAAAGGTAAGTTTTCAGAAGAGCCCTTGTGGTTCTGAAAGGGCAGCCTCATTACAGAATCCCTTCCATAGAGGGATTGTGATCCTATGGAATTTTGAGACACAGCTGACACGTGGCATCAGGGTGGTGTTTTTCTTTCAAGCATAACTTTTCCTGTGCAGTTGGAAAGCGTAGCTAAAGCTCCTGTGTGGGAGAAACCAATGGGATATCCTGTATGGATCCATCTCATGCATTTTAGAAGTAATTCCTTGCTACTTACGTATGAAAACAATTTGATAAACAGTAAAATCAGAAATTTAAGCTATAAAATGGCCTTTATAGATCAGGAGCTGTAGAAACTACTCATCACATGTTTGAAAACATGTAACCATGGTGATTATGCAAGAGGGGGCAAATGGGGTTAAATGTGAAGAGGAGACAATGCATCTGACTCCTGACTATCTCTGTTTCAAGGATTCTATAAAGCAGTGTTTTTAGAGAGCTGCCTGCCTGAATATGTTGTTGAGCAATTGTAATTGACAGTCACCTCATGTTCCTTTTTTTGCAGGCCTTGCCCTTCCCTGACGTGCTGGAATGCTGCCTTGTACTCCTTCACCTTGGATCCCAGTGCCCTCCTGAGCTACAGGAACAGGCTCTGGATCTCCTTAGGAAACACAGCAGTGCTAATATTTACAAAAAGGCTGTCAGGAGGTTCTTGACATGACATTTTGACACCAAACTGTCTCCCCTCTTGAGCTGCCTACAGTTACTTAACACCAAGGCTGTTCTTTCTTCAAGTGAAGGCTTGTTTTGATGGCTGTGGCTGTTATTGAAACACAAATTCAGGTTTATGTACAGACCCATTTGTGCTCATTCACTAATAATACTTAAGGACACTGTTAGAAAATTGAAAAGCAGGAGAGTGTGGGCTTGAACTGTTATACAGGATTTTTGTATAGTCTTTTTTTCATTTGTTGGACACTATGCTAATGGAAGCTCTTGCTATTTACACGTAAGAGAAACAGTTTTGAGCAGCTGTACAGTCTCAGCAGAGGAAGAGTAGCTGCCCTCAGGAAAATCAATGGTTTCTGTAACCAAACTGACCCTTAAGCCAGTACTGTTCTTAGAAGCATTGTGAGTTTATTTTCCCTCCTTTAAATAAAGTCTTCTGCCACCATGAATTGGTATTTAAGTTGATGTGTAGAAATCAGTATCAAGCAAGAGCAAATGCATTAAAAATAAGTCTGGGCTGGGTTCTTTTTTGTTGTTAAATGTGTGCTATGGCTTAGCACTGTGTGCTGAAGCCACCTGTACAAAGTAAAAGGGGGGCAAGATTATTTGTTTCCAGCATGACTAGTGAGAGAGAAGGAATTTCCCCAGGTCAGGAAAAGTCCCTGCTTTTGAAAACATCCACAACTGAACAAACTGCTTTTTGCTACAGTGGTGGTGAATTTGAGGTACAGTCAAGCTCTCTAGAATGGTGCTATTCTAGAAGTGCCAAAACCAATTGTGGATTCGGCAGTCTTGAACATGTAATATTTTGACCAGTTTTACAGCTTACCTAAAGGCTTTGTCTGTCTGGTTAGAAAAAGTAACTCTTCCTAAGAAAAGCACAAGGCTGTATGAGCCTTAGTGAACATAGCAGCTGCCTTAGTCACTTCTAGAACCAATGTTTTAAATGCAGCAGAAGGGTTGATATGGGTGGGAGGGGAGCGTGTATCATGAATTTAGAAAGTTGGTAAGTACACTAAAGATCATTGTTTAAGAATTAAAAGAAGTGATGGATTTTTTAGATCAAAGGGTGTTCCAAATTCTTCCAGCCAAAATGCAAACTTAATCCTGACAGACTTCCTGCTTCAAGCTAAATAAAGCCTCAGAACAACTTCAAGAGCAGCAGGTGAAAGCCAGGGGTTAGACTAAAACAAGATCTTTCTGTAGATGTGTTAATCACTACTCGAACCTGCCACCTACTCGAACTTGGTAAATTCTGTACAAAGTACCCGAAAACCACGTGGGGGAGCCAGTGCTTAACCAAACTGCCTTCCTGCACTTACAGCGGGAACCACTAGTTTAGATGGAGCAGGAAAGTGCCACACACAACAATTTTTCCCTTTAAGTGGCCACTCTGCACTGTGAGAATACTCCACCCTCCTGCGAGCTGTGCTGAGATGAGCAGGAAGAGAACACAAATCCCCCAGAGATCTTCAGCTCAGCTTTCATCAGCTATTGTACAATAAGCTCAAAAGCAGATTTTACAAAGAACTATCCCAGTTGCATATCATAAACAGTAAAGGAAACAAACTTGAGCATCTTTTAGCATGTATCGCCCAAATTCAGATTCCAGAGCCTCAACTTTGGAAATTCTAGTGCTTGATAGAAAATCCAAAACAAAGCCTGGTTTAAAAAAAATTTATTTTACAAAAAATAAAACCTAGTATTTACAAGCATTTTAAATACCAGCTCTAAACCTCAACTCATAACAATGGATTAAGACTTTTTAAAATGCCAAAGTCTTATGAACTTTAGGTTTGACATGTCCAAAAGGGTTTGGTTTTTTTTTAAGAAATGTCATTACAGAGCTGTTGAAAAAAAAAGTACTGCAAAATAGTCAGAATCCCAAGTTCTTCCATCCTCTAACTACTTTTCAGGTGTATATAATGAAAAGAACCAGTTGGTTTATCTGTTAAGCAAACTGTAAAATTAGGGGCTGGAGAAGCAGGGGAGAGAAGAGGAACAAATACTTATCCATCTGCTGAACTAGCTGTGTTGCAAGGAGAAGAATAAAATTTGTAGGTTGAGTTGAAGAAAACTGAAGTCAGAGTATTGGTCCAATCCCCTGTCAAAGGTAAACTTTTGGGCCTCTGAATCTATTTCCAGAACAGTTCCTTAATACCCGTAAGAACAAAGCTGAGGCTCAGTATGGGTCAAACCTGTAACATACAGAATTAGAAACTAAGGAGTTCTGATCAAATCAGCTCCATTAATATCCACTCCCACGGCTGTTAAAGCAAATCTCTGAATATTTTTAGCTGCAAGGATCATTTTTAATGTCATCCACTCCCAAACCTCTGCAGTGATCAAAGGGAGCAATTTTCACAGACTACACAAAGATAAAATTAGCAAAACATGAGGTGAAGCTGTCACCCTCACACCATGCAGAAGTTTTAAAATAAGCCTTATAAAGCACAAATTGCAAATCTGTGTGCATGTCTGTGTCCATTGTCACTGGATTTCCAGACCCTTAGCTCTACTCAATATCTACCATTAAATCTTCCTTGCCGATTCTGTACAGTATAAAGAGGAAAAAATAAACAGAGGTATACACAGTAGATTCTGTCCTTTGCCCTTGGTATTAAAAATATGGCAAACCACAAATGCTGGTATTAGGAATTCAGTCAACTCTTCTGGGTTTCAAATGAAGATGCAGCTCTTCAGCAACACTGCAGGCCTTGCGCAGCCTGTGGACTGGAGAGGCCTTTTGTTTGAGACACTATTAGGGAAAAAGGTTGAGGACAGCAGCTGCCAACGTGGTAAACATGTTCTGCTGAGGGGCACCGCTCATCACGGCTGCATGTTGTTGATAATGGCCAAAATGCTCATTTTCTCTTGGGCTGAGTCCACATCTTCATTTTGTTTCTGAGCCACCCCCGTGCCAAGGCCGTACAGTCGCCCGCAATACTTTGCATCGTCAATTGTATCCTCAAAAAACAACTGCAGATTTAAAAAAAAAAAGGGGGGGAAGAAAAACAGGTATTTTTTAATTGTGCCTCTAAATCAGAAAGCATCCAATGCTAATTAAACAGCTTATTTGAAATCGGTCACCTCTAAGATGCAGCGTGCAAATTAAAATAAGCACATTAAAGAGGAGTAAACAGAACAAGTCTGTGCCAATATCAACAACTCCTATTACTGACAGTTTGAAGTGTGATGGCCACAAGGCTCAAAAAAATCCAAAACAAAACAAACAACACACTGTACATGTTGACATTTATGGGTAGGAACGGGAGAAAGGAGGACACTGCAGTACCTCTTTCATTCTGAAGAACGCCATTCCTGTGAGAAGAGAGTCTGATCCTGCCTGGTGTTGCCGTCCAATTCGCTGCAAATCCAGCTGATCTGCCACTTCCTGAAGGCCACCCTGCAAAGAAAACAGAACAGGTTTTATTTTAGAAGATCTATCTCTTGCCAAAATTGCCACACTTCTCCAAAACATGAGAACAAACACTGAATATGATGAATCAATGCAGATTCCAGCAGCACACACACACCAGCTGTGAGTGAAACACAGTGGCAAATACTGTTCAAGAGTGCATAAATAACTCTTCTCAAATTTAGGTGCCTTCCTTTTCCTGCTGCAGATACTTGAGATGACTGTGGGTACATTCATAGGTTACACATGCTGGACCTTTCCCTCCCTTTACTCAAACAAGGCTGTGATTCAGTGGATAGATTACTTTCAACCCTCTGAGTGTCTACTAATTGATTAACTAATGAAGTCATGGAGTGGTTCTTGTAAAAGAAATAGCCCTGCATAGGAAAGATAAAGATGCTGAATTATAATTAGCCTCTGATACACAAACCGGAAGGGAATTCCCAATTATGGGAATGTCCCCTTTATAATAAACATACTGATAAGTCTCATGTGGAGAGGGCAGCATCCATTAGATACAAACTGTGTCATAGGTGCCTCTGTGTCACCACTGGCTTTTACACAAGTTCCAGTTTTAAGACAACATAAGTAGCAGTTCTGTCACTTGGCTTCCTGTACATTTACAGTGTTGATGTCCATCACTTGCTTGCTGGGGAGACAGAAGTTACCTTGAGGTTTTTGCAGCTTTTCATTAAGTACTTCACATCATAGATAGATGGGAAGAAAAGGTTCAAGATATGGAAAAATTCATGTTCCTCTTCTGGTAACCTGGAATCTGTCAACAACTTCACCATGTAGCCAAAATCATAACCACTGGAAAAAAAAACATACAGAAACCAGATAAGCAGGCAGCACCTGTAACTCAGTCGGTACCAATATCTCATTTTTCAACAGAATTTTACTTGCTGTAGCTTTCAAGCCTTAACATATTCTGACATTCATAAGAGTTCTCTGGAACAGAGCCAGAACTCATCCTGATTTTCATGCCAATGTAGGACTTTGGAATCCTCCTTGAGTGACTCCACTAACCTTTTCTGAAACAGCTAAGCCATTGGGAAGAACATACATTTCTTCCCAACACTGTACATTTCTGTAGCTATGGGCAATACAGAAAAGCAGGAAACTCTGCAAGTGTCTGTTGAGAGAGGAGGAGGTGGTGGCAGGTCCTTTCACTTGTGATGGCATCAGACACCAGAGGCTTTGCAATCAAGTTGGTTGAAATGTTACAGGAAACACATCTTAACCACACAGATTTCTTGCTCTATGTAAACACAAGATGGAAGTTCAGAGCACCACCAACAGTATGGTAAGGAAAAAGAAACAAAATCCTTACTTTACAATGCATTTACTAAAGTGCAGAAATCATATTTTAAATTGTTACTAACTTCTTGCATTGAGGGAGACTGTAATAGCAAAAGCATTTGCAAGCAACACATACACAAAATTCAGACCATGAAGTATCAATTGTCCTTACTTCTTAAACTTGGCCTTCATATCTTATTTTAAGAACTGCAGGACTGCAAATTTTATTCCTTAAAATCTCTGTCAGTCTCCATGGAAAAGAGCAGAGAACTAAGAAAAGATTTGACAGGGTCAGTGACCATCTCAGACCCACCTGTGGAAGGAGAGCCATTTCACACTGTCACTTAGGACAACCCCAGATGTCATCAGCAACTCAGCAAAATGCAGGGTATCAATCCCTTCTTCTTCGTGCTTCTGGAATTGCAGCCCAGAGCTGGCAAGGAGGTCTATGGAATCCTGAGAGTACATGTCCTCCCTGAAGAAAAAAAAACAGGTTTGCACTTAAGGTGCTGCCAAGACAAGTTCATTTTAGAAAAATTGTCCCCATACAGTATTTCAAGAATTGGACTGACCAATAGGAGACCTCTGGGTTCCACATTTGTCTCTCTAGAAAATTCAAACTAACTCAGTTTTAATATCACTACCACAGCCTCCTACGTCGGTAACAACCTGTTCTGTGATCGTAACTAGTTAATAACTCTGTTGCTAGTGCAAATTCCAAAGATTCCAACTCCACAGAAATGAAACTGAGTTTTGAAAAATGCCACTTCTGCAAGGCAAAGGGAAGTACCACAGAGAAAAGGGGAGTTCTCCCAAAGAGGAAGATGTGCAACTCTAAAGCACTGAGCATCATTCCTATCTACATTTTTCCTTTTCACTTCACAGCATGTACCACCTTATCATCACATCCACTTCCATCTCTGGGAGTAAACAAAATTGCATCACGCTTGACTCAGGAAGGAGGAGAGGGATGAGTGATGATGTGCTTGGTAGAGAGCTGAGCAGGAACCTGACTTCTTTACTGGTTTGTTTCATTTGAGGGGGAGGAAAGGACATGACAACACACAGATCAAAGTTCCTATCGATATGATTACTCAGTCAAATGAAGTGATCACACTGTGAAAACCCCCTCACTCTGATTTCAATACTTCTAAGAGGCTCACAGATTTGTGGAGTAAATAGTACAACTTTTGGGTTCAAGAACTGTGAGCCCTGCACAAAGTAACTAATGCTTTCCAATGACAGCTTCATAAAAATACTGATTGATTTCCTATAAATGTGTGGTTTTGTCAGATAAACCTTTCTTTATTTCCAGGCAGCTCTAGTGGTAATTATGCTGAGTTTGTCTTTATAATTACAGGGGGAAGGAATAATGAAACTTGTTTCAGCTGCAACCCAGGATATTGCAGTATGGAGGAGACAAGAACTGCCACGCTCCATTTAACAATATTCATTCTCCTGAACAGGTGTGATGATTACACCAACATGGTTTTAGATCCCTGTTTATATTTTAGCATGGATCTGTAAGGAGGTCTTTTCCTTTACGATGAAAACAGCACATCCATTTATTTTTAGCAGAAAGACATGGATTTTTATATACATATACATATATATCTCTATCTCTCTCTACATAAAATACATGAAGTTTCAGACTATAACATTGCTCCAGAATAAGACACATAAAATTATCAAGAGAAAGGGTATTAAGGATTTTAGCACGGCTTTGACTTCGAGAAACATTGTTAAGTCCTGGCACTTCAAAATAGGTTCCCACATATTCTGCATTAGAATCTGAATTTTTGTTGGTGAAAAGTGATGATGAGCACATGGACACCAGCATTTGTCAAAGGAAAACATCTCCACAGCAGAAGAGAACAGGAAATTATTCCCTGGCTCAAAAGACTCACGTGAGGTTGAATTTGAAGTTAAACTGCCAGGTGTTGATGCCAGAAGGATATTCCCCCTTCTCATTTGTGAAAGTTAGGCCCAGCTGGATAATTTTCAGCAGGTCGACGTTACACCGCAGGAGCTGGTACTGGTAGTCTATGGAACTGCGGAATTCCCCGATCGGCCTGACAACAACTCCAGGAAACTCTGTGTCCTAGGACAGAAGGGAAAATTTTGTTACACCATGTCCTCTGTTAGAAGTCACTGTTATCCCTCTATTAGGAGTTTATTTGGTTCCACACTTGCAGGTCTCAGCACTGTATTCTGTGAATTGTTCTGTAAAAATCAGCTTTTTTCCCCCCTCCTTTTCCATATTCATATAGCTTTTAAAATGCTACAAGTCAGACACTAAAAAACCCCACACAATTAATAAACTATTGCATTCATTAATTTACTACACATATGCCTTCTTACAGTTTTGTTTTATTCCAAATCAAAAACGTTGCGAAGCCCTCCAACATGCATTACTGTACAATCTAAACATCTCTCCCTTGCAACAGACTCCCTCATTTTCCCTAAATCTACTACAATGGAATAGTTTTTATTTATTCAGCATTCTTTCACGTTCTAAATACAAGTTAGATTTGGCACTCTGACCATCTTCACTTGATAGCCCAGACAGTGAAACCCTTCACTGTTTCTGAGGAACAGCCAATGCCTACATTAACAAAAATTACTATCAATCAAAACAGACCTCAACAACAGCAACCATCTATTAAACAAAAAAACATCTATTCGATGAAAAACATTTTACTTGGCCAGGGACTGTGTGCTACCTTTGCTGAAACCCAAACTGCCACACTATTTTTACCCTCAGATTAGGTCATGTAGCTTCTACTGACTATATGCAAAATCCTCCACAACGAACCCAGTGCTGGTGCATCTGACAGAGTCTCTCCCTTGCCCAAGATGTTTTTGTGTCCACTCTGACAGCACAGCCACTAAAACAGGCCCTGAGCACACTTTCAGAGAGATGAAAAAGCTGCAAAAAAGGCTCATTTCCCACTGACATATGACAACAAGAAATCATATTCCCTTCCACAACTGCGTTTGACACAGAAATCCTGCACACACTGCAGGGACACCAGTCTTTGTGCCAGACTTTTACTAAGGACTTTTGCTATCTTGAGGTTTAGTATTCCTAAGCAAAGTTGGCAGAACTTGCAGTATCAAAACTAAAACCAGTTCTTTATGTAACTCACTGGTTGCTGCCAAGCAGATACAGACTTGTAAGAGCAGGAGGAGATTCCTCCCACCCGGGGGAGATTCTGGTCTTCTTAAACAAAGCTTTCTGAACACATTGTCTTATCTACAGCCAGAATATTTTTCTTTCCTAAGAATCAACATCTGCCCTCATTAAAAAGGAGCTGGAGGCAGCCCAGCTGACTGGATGTCAGGCCTTTTGACCTACAGTCCCATGGCATCTTCCACAGCCAAACAGAGAAAGACATGCAAAGGACAAATACACCAGTGGAAAAATAGGAATTTAAACACAATTGTGACCTGTTTCATTTTTGTATTGTACAAACTAATACACTATGAATAGCTAAATGTTAAATTAATTCATCTTTTTAAGTGGGTCTCCATCTTCCCCTTTTTTCACTCAATCCATGCTCAACACTGTTTGTATTAAATTCTGCAAAGTTACTCAACATCTTTTTAATTTTTCACCTCTTCTATCTCAGCTTGACTGGGGGTAGGGAAAAATCATTTCTCACTCAAGAATCAACTTACTCCCCCCACCCAAAAAAATCCCCAGGCTAAGGCAATTAGGTCAAGTATAAAACATTTACCATGGCGATGTAGCTGTAACTCAGAACGATCTCCCGAATTTTCCTCATCTCTTCCTCCAGGTTGTTGGCCCATACTTCACAGATAACCTGGCTGTTCTCTGCAAGAGCTGCTGGCATCTTGCAGCAGAGGAAAGGCAGCTGATGCTGAACTCAGACAACAGTGTAGGATCACAAGCTGTGCAATCTTATCAGTGGGCTGCAATAAAGAGACACATAAATAATGCTTTAAATGAAGAGTCACATGTGAATAAATGCTCTGTAGCAGTCAGTCACACTTCCATTTCCAGCTTCAAACAACACATTTAAAGTTTACATCAAGTTTCCTCTTGCTTTTATCACTTTCTGTAAACGTGCTGATTGAAATCTAGAGCACCTGTTCAGGTCACAAGAGCAGATGCACAATTAACAGTACAGTTATTCATGCAAAGAATCATTATCCCATCTTTCTCCTTCTCCTGGCATAAGCTCTGAAACTTTGGGCACATGATGTACAGCAGGGAATCCTCATGTTTAACCCTCAGCTACCGCCCCAGCCCTGGAAGTGTTCAGGGCCACACTGGATGGAGCTCTGAGTAACCTGGTCCAGTGGAAGGTGTCCCTGCCCATGGCAGGGGGTGGAATGGGATGATTTTTAAGTTCCCTTTGAACCCAAACCATTCTGTGATTCTGTGATGAACAGCTTTTAAACACAGTAACAGAACGTGTTAGAGAGAACACTCACCAACATAAGTTTCAATGTGTGTGAATGTCTGACGGGGGGATGACAAGAGGCTGGAGCCAGGATCTGCTCAGTGGTGCCCAACAACAGGACAAGAGACAACAGGCACAAACTTATGCACAGGAAGCTCCACCTGAACTGTGGAAGAACTTCTTTCCTGTGCAGTGACCGAGCACTGGAACAGATTGCCCAGAGCGGCTGTGGAGTCTCCCTCCCTGGGGATATTCCAGAACCGTCCGGACGCAATCCTGTGCAATGTGCCCTGGGATGGCCCTGCTAGAGCAGGGACGTTGGACCAGCTGACCCGCAGTGTTCCCTTCCAACCCGACCCACTCCGGGATGCTGTGATTCCCTGATGTAACTCAGGACACGCTGCAGGGGGGTATTTCAGCTTCAACATTCCAGCTGACACCGGCAGCGTCAGCAGCGCTACCCCGGGACAGCCCCCGGGCTGGAACACAGACCCTGCTCAGAGGTCCCACCCAGCCCCCGCCCGGGCCCTGAGGCACGAGTCACCGGGAGGCACCGAGCGCAGCGTCACAGCCCGGGGGTCCCCTCAGGGCTCCCCTCCCTCAGAGCGGCGGGGCCGCCCGGACGCGGCTCACGGTGGGGGGGAAGCGGGCGGGCCGCTGTCCCCGGCGGCCCCTCAGCCCAGCCCCGCAGCCCAGCCCCGCTCCCCGGTGCCTGTGCCGCAGGGCCCGCCCCATTCCCGCAGCCCCGGCGGTACCTGCACCCCAGGGCAGCCCCGGCCGGCACGCGCCGCTCCGTCCCCGCGCAGCCGCGATGGCTCCGAGTCCCCCCTCCGCGGGGGGCGGTGCTTCCGGGTCTCGCGGCTCTTGCTCTCGCGCGACGTGGCGAGCCCGGCGGCGCGCGCGGTGGGGCGGGGCTACGGGAGAGAGGAAACGTTACGGCGCGCGGCCGCGCCGCCCGCACTACGCATGCGCGGAGCGCCGGGAGAGCAGTGTTTCTATTCCCCGCTCCCCCCCTGCGGTGCCGCGAATGGGCTCGACCGGGTTCCCAGCGCTGCGCGTGGCGGGCGCGTCCAAAGCCCGCGGGTGGGGGGGGGAAGGGATGAGGGAGCCGGGAGCCTCCGCTCCCTGAGGGAACAGGCGCCATCGCGCCCAGTGGGGCTGGATGGGCTCCCAGCATGGGGAGCCCCAGCGCCCCGACCCCTCGGGACACGGGCTGCGCCGGGCCTTGGCTGAGCGTCCCCGGAAGGATCAGCGGCCGCCCCTCCCTCACCACAGGGGAGGTGAGGGGGTCCCCGGGTCGGGGCCAGGCCCGAGGGCGCGCAGGGTGGCGGAGCGGGATGAGGGTTCATTTTCCAAGGCCCAGAGTGCAAAGCACCTCTGTCCTGGCACGTGTCGCCCCTGCGGTGCAGTGCGTATCAAGCTCATTAGTGGAGGAAATTCTGCTGCTTCCTGCAGGAGCGTAGAAGTCTTACAAGTCCCTGTTACACCTGCAGACTTTTAGTCTGGCTTCTGCTGTTCCGGGAATGGAATTTCAATTAGCAGCAGAAGGTTTTATCTGGTGAAGCAGTATAAGCGAACTGCTTGTGGAACGCGGCCGCCAACACTGCTTTGCGGGCTGATGTTGATGGCAGAGAGGCAATTTATTTGGAAGCTTGTCTACTAATTAAGCTTGGATAGTATTTCCTTTAGACTGCCTGCCTTCTGGACAGGATTGCATCGGTTATAAAATGCATGTGTGTGTGTGTGTGTGTGTATATATATATATGCGTTCTAGTACGGGGTTATCTGCCCACCATTTGGGAGTCTTTCTTCTCACTGAATCTCAGCTACTTGCCCACCCATTTTGATCAAAGTATCTGGAAAACCAGATACCATGGGGTCTTTCCCACTTCATAGTTCAGTGTCTCAGTTTTAATGTTCATGCCTCAGCAGAAATGTAACATTTAGAAGAGGTTTATTTGAGTGCTGCTCTCTCTCAAGTGAACTTGCTGCTGTCAGCATCTTATGACATCCCCTTATTTCATATTATTTTGATTCAAAGTTTATCTTCATAGATGATAGTTACCATTTTGCCTTAGCTCTGCAGTCTCTGGCATTGAGTATTATGCAATATGCTACATGGGCAGAAAGTAATCACTTTTCTGCCCGTGGTCATTTGAGTTTGGGATTTCCTGCTAGAAAACATGTGGTTAGCAGGTAAATTCACCAGGTTGGATTACAGCGCTCTGTGCATAGATTTTTTTTTTTTATTCCCTAAAGAGTTCAGAGTTAAATACACATACATATTTTTCTGGCTCATAGACCCAGCACTTGAAGGTATGTTGAATCCAGGGGAAAAGGGAGGATGCATCTTCTCAGGACACTGTAAATATTTGTGCCTTGGTACTCTCACAAAAATGTGTTGCAGGCAATAATCGCCTGTGATAAATTACACTTGTAGTGTTTGAAAATTCCCATGTAAAAAAAGGCTGTTGAAGGATGTTTGCAAGCACTGGTGGGGAGTGCTGGTGACATATTTTGCTGATGGAGATCAGAATTTGTTTTTCCAAGCATGGCTGATTTTGATTATGGCTAATAAAGACGAAGAATAGCTGGAAAAGGCACCTTCCTCTTTTAAAAAGTCCCATGGTTTTTGTACTTGGAAGTTACCATGCTCCAGGTCCAGCAGTCCAAGGAGACCTCACACCCTCTGGTTCTGTTAAGATCAGAGTACAAAAAACAGTTTGTGTGTGTAGAGCTACATTATAAAGTGGAATAAAGGGCTTTAGCTCAACATTTTCATGTTGGGCAGTGGGAGCTGCATGTCTTGGATCATGCCCTGTAGAAACAGTTGTTCCTTTCTTGTAGAGCTCAGTCACAGCACCACAAATGAGGAAAAAACTTCTTTATGGAAATCCTAAAATTTTACATTTTTCTAACCCTTCTGTGGTTCCACAGATGCTTCCAAAGCCACCAGTGCAGTAGGAGGTGGTGGCCACATGTGCCCTAGGAGATGGTTAGAAATCTGGTTCAGAACACAGGGAATTAGGGAATAGGTGAGGCGTGCTAAGGTCAGATTCCTCTTCAGCGTTAGAGGAACTATCAGAGTGGGCTCATACAAGCCTGAAATGGACTTCAGAGATTTTCTCCTGATACTCTTTTCAAACAGTGAAACAACCAGTGACTATTAAAAAAACTGTGGAGAGTGATCAAAGGTATTGTCTCTAATCAAAAAGCTTTTCTGCTGAGAAGAAATCAGACTTCTTGCATTCCTCAGCAAAGATTGCACCAGCCTTGGAGTGTCTGTGGTGGCACAGTGCAGGGCACAGGGCAGCCAGCAGAGAAGCAGCTGATTAGTGACAACACGCGCTAGACACAAGTTGCAGCAGAAGGTAAATGACATTTACATCCCTATGATGTAATGTCATGAGCTGTCACATCCCTGATGCGCTGAGCTGTCTGTTCCTATGGGTATGAATATTTCAGAGATCACCCATGTTGGAATTGAGCAGTGGTTACAAAGGAACACCGAGGTCTTTGAAATTCACTGTTTTATCAGCTGCTTTTGGCTGTTGGATGAACAGTCCTCCCACTGCAATCTCAAGTCCAAACAAAGATGGGCTCAGGACATCATCCATGTGGCATCCCCCTCTTGAAATGCCCATTTCCACTTCCTCCTCTGCATGTGAGTACATAGTTTGAAGGAATCACATTCCTCCCTGTTGAGTCTGCTGTTTTGGATAAATAACAATTAGTAGCAGTAGCTACGAATTACAAATTCCTACTATGGAGCGGTTGGAATTAGTCAGGAGAAAGTGTCAACAGCAACAGTAACACTATTAAATTTTAGTCACGCTTGCAGCCCTCTTTGCAGCTCCAGCTCTGCTGGTGTGAGAGGTTGCTTCACCTGAGAATGGCCATACAAGGCTAACTGAGGTAGAGGTGATATTCCTTGTTTTTCCTCATGTGAAAAAATAAGTCTGGAAAGTTATGATAATGACACTCAGTTCTCAGAGCTTAGTTTGTAATAAATCACTATATATTGGGTAAGTAACAGATTGGGGCCACATTTGCATAATAAAGACCAACACTACTGTAAATTACATCTTGCTCTCTGCAATACCATAATTACAGACTTTATGGTCTGTAAACATCATGTTCAAAGACAACTAAGCCCAAGCACGTGCTAACCTATATGCATCTTCTTCCTCATGGAACCACTGCCTGTGACTGGTTGAGGACACTGTAACAACAGCGTTGGTGTAATTTATAGACCTGGTACAGCAGAATGAAAACTGGACTGCTGGTTTTTTGCCAAATTGCACAGTAACCCCTATTGCTTTTAACAAATACACCTTTGACTCATTCAGTTGTACTCACTCTACCTATTTTGTGCTCAAAACATGAGTTGCTGAATTATAAAAACTACTTATCCTTAGGGTGTTGGTGGCTCTTTTATTCTCAGGTACTGTGATGAACTGTTGATGAAAAATTCTTACCTTGCACATGCTTAACTGAGTAACAGCACAT
This sequence comes from Neopelma chrysocephalum, assembly GCF_003984885.1. Taxonomy (NCBI): domain Eukaryota; kingdom Metazoa; phylum Chordata; class Aves; order Passeriformes; family Pipridae; genus Neopelma; species Neopelma chrysocephalum. The sequence continues at coordinate 9,528,241 of NW_020897720.1, forward strand.
AGGCACGGGGAACACTGCCAGCACTAACAGTGACATGGCACTGGCTTCACATGACTTGTCTGGGAGGGGACAGCCAGCTCTGCTTGGAAACACACCCCTGTTGCCTTTGCCTAAACCCTCATAAAGTTTCCACAGCAGTAGTGAAAGGTGAAGAGTTGAACTCTGGGCTCTGAATAGACACAAAGGACCTCTCCTAGGCTACCATCAGCAGGAGGTGAGCAAAGAATGGGCAGCCAGAGTTCATAGTTTAAAAAGATATGATAGAAACTTTGAGGAAGTCATTAAAAGGCAGTGTCGTGTGTCTGTGTGAAGTCCATTGTGAGCTTTTCTAGGAACGGTGGTTGCCCTCAGATCCGTGCAGGGCTTGGTAGGACATCAAACACAACGTCTGGTCCTGTGTCTGTCCACAGAGCTTCGTGGATATGCAACTGCTCAGGTGACCAGGTGAGTGGTCCTGTGTTTTTGTTTCTATATGTTCTATACTTTCATGAATAGTTGCAGCCTTTTTTCTCCCTGGAGCAGCTTTCTGCTGTCTGTGCACTATAAAGGTTGATTCCAGGGAATTGAGGTCTACAACAGAAGGTTTAAGCAGGAAGGCAGAAGGAATACCGAGGTGGGCAGCCAGTCCATCACAGCAGATGTGCCTGTTACTCAGCTGCACCCTCTGTGCAGGACTGGCTGCTGTCAGAAGGGTGCAGTGCAATGGGTGCAGTGCAGGGGGAATGGCACCTGTGGTGCCTCACCTTGGGCACCAGAAATCTAAGGGGACAGCAGAGATGGGGCATAAATAATGATGTTAAACATGTTAAAACAATTGTAAAAAATATGGCAGTTCTCTCCTTTTCAGATTATACTGAGCATTGTGAAACATGGCTTGGACAAACTAACCTATCCTGGTACCTGAAGTAGAAAATTTGCTGAAAACAGATCTGTGACTTAATAACACTTGTTGGACAAATGAAGTTATACATGGAAATAATAATTTAAAATAATGTATTAGAATTCTTTTTTGACTAGTGTATGTGTCCCCTTTAATGTCAAGAGACTGACTGGAAAATCAATTACTCTTACTTCAAGGTTGAGAATGTGATCTGGATCAAATTTTGTGTTAACTAATTTGAAATAACTGAAAAGGAACTCTTTTTTTTCTTACACAGCTCTAGTTCTAGCTGATATTTGAAAATAGCTGCAGGCAGCTGAGAGCTTCACTGGTTGATTCGGGGCTGTAAAACATGCCAACATGAGAGCAGTGCCAAGCAGTTGAATGGCTTTTTTGTTTGCTGAAACAGCCATGGTTACATGAATGGTTTTTTAATGTATTTGGTTTATCCTGAATCAGGAGAGACATTATCCAACACTAAAAAGAGTAGGTAATTAGATGTTGGGGAAAACCTCATCCATCCAAATTTATCTTGGTTTAGTGTAAATAATGTAAAGTTTTATCCTGAAATGTGGCTTACTAGAGGTTGCATATTGCATTTTACACATTAATAAGTGTTGCACATTACTGTTTTCAGCTCCCTGCTGGATGGTTGTAAAGATAGGGATGTGTACAGCCAAAGGGTAAATAATAGGAGTTATAACAGGGAAAATTCTGAGGGGAAAAAAATCACAGTGAAGGTTGTCAAATGCTGGAACAGATTTCCTGCAGAAGCTGTGGAATCTCCCTCCCTGCAGACACTCAACTGTTGAAGGCTCTGAACAATCTGTTAAGAAAGCTGGAATGGAATAAAGCCTCAAAAATAAATGGATTATTTGAGCCTGACATATTTCAAGCATTTCTTGGAGGCAGTGGGCACACCTGCCCTGAGAGGACCTCTGTGACAAGATGGGCATATAGTGCATGTTATGTAACAGATGTGATCAGAAGGTCTTGTAAAAACTATGATAAGATCAATTTAAATTTATCCCGTGGCAAGGATTATTCACGCTGTTGTGTTCAGGCCAGCAGGTTATTTATGATTGTTTCTTACAGGTATTCTTCATCAACTATCTTAGAGTCCAACTATATTTTATCAATAAAATTATGGTTGGCAAACAACATATAAGAGGAGAAGAGGCTTGGCCCTGGCAGCTCACAGAGTCCAGTAGTGAGGAGCTCTAGGTCTGGGGAAAGACAAGCCCTGGGACACTGTGAGCTCCCTAACGCATTCTCATTTAAGCAATAGCACCTTAGGGCACTTCTCACACTACCTTTTTTGGCCAAGGGAGACAAAGTGAACTTGGGTTTGGGTTTTTTTTAAAGACTGCTACCAAAAGTTAGCATTTCCCACAGCAGTACATCCAACCCTTTTGTTGAAATAGGGGGTTGGGAGTTAAGCTCACGGTTTCCAGTTTCAAATCATTTTTTGCCTAGTTTTTCTTTTTTCCTTCTCAAAACTGTTAAACATTAGTTTCTTCCACTGAAATGTGTGGTGGGTTGTTCCTGTCCTTTTCTGTCCATGAGTAAGCAGGAAGAAGGTGTCTTAATTTTTCTATCTCATGCCCTTTAGCCTGCATATAAATATGTAATGTAGAGAAACAGAGCTGGAAACACCTGTAAATAAACAGAGTTGTATTTGTAAGAACCCAGAAGGCTATAATTCCAAAGGTAAACTATAACCTCCTGGCTAATAAGGGGACTTATTTTTGGCAGTGTATTCCTCCTTTCTGAGTCGCTGCAAGAAGAGTACTCCTAAGAGGCTTCCTCCCATCATAAAGGTAATAGAATATCATCTTCCTAATGAGTAATTTTCCAAGTGTTTGTACCTTAGACAGGTGCCTTTAAACCTGTCTGTGCTTTCCTTTGTACCTTACGTAACACGTTTTGCCTGTGCTTGAATATTCTGCTGAGTATGAAAAGCAAAATGGATTAAATGCCTCAATCCTCAGTAATCTGGCCGTTGTATTATTAGAACTTGTGTGTTTGTTCTTAAAGATCATGTGAAACCAAGAAAACATTATGGAATGTTTTGTTAACTTTTGCTAATTATATCTGATGATAAGAGCGTTGCAATATAAAAACAGCTAAACAATAATCCCTAGGACAGCCAGAACATGGCCTGACACAGAGAATCCTTCATGGCTGTGGCCAGTGGTGGAGGCCCAGCAGCTACTTAAACCTTGGGTCTGATTTATTTTTGAAGTTTTTTTTTAACAAAACGATTAACAAATGGTCAAGCCAGAGCCAGATGCAAGGGGATTTATTATGAGGTGGCCACATGTCCATTTAGGACTTTAACCCTCTAACTGACCGTAGCAGGACTTGAAGCAAAGATGATTTTCTCAGTTACCATGTTCTTAGGCTGTAACTTACAGTTTCTCTGCCACGTGAGTGAAGGCTGTGTGGAGCTCTACTGTGTTAATCCTTTGTGGCAGAAACTCACTTTGTTGTTTAGGATTTTTTTTTCATTCCTGTTAGTTTAACTGCATGTTGTTGTTATGGAAGAAAACATCCCACATCATCATTTCCTCACAATCTGAGAAGGGCTGAAGCTGCTGCTGGGTGCACTGTATTCCTGGATCAGATCAAGGGAGGCAGCTGTGCCACAACACACGTGTGCCACGAGCAGAAAGCTTTGGGTTTGGCTATTCTCCCATATTTCTTTGTTATCCTTGCATCCCTGTTAGTCTTCTGGGACACTTCTAGCTCATCAGGAAATAAGGGCATTTTTCTTCTCTAGAGCTCAGCTTTGCTCGATGGTCAACATGAAGGATGGAGCAGGACAGGACAGGGCACACAGAGTAAATATTTTACACTTTTGCAACTGACTGGAAGTTGAGGGGATTTGCTGTTGCCAGCGGTGTGTTCTTTCACTCTCCAGCTGTCCAAGGTTCACTTACTTAGATCACCTTTTATTTCAGATGAAAAGGGACTCTGGATATTCCACCATGGCTGAGCAGCAGAAGCAGGTAAAGGCTCAAGGTCATCTTTTAAGGGAAGAATTATCCAGGTGCTTTGGAAGGCTGGATGTGTTGAATCATCTAAGAGAAGTGACAGACACATCCGCGTTCCGATCACTTTACTACAATTAGGAGCTCATCTCTTATCACTACAGCAGCACTTCCCCTGCGTTTTTCCCTTCCAGTGGACTGCAGCTACAGCAGCAAGTGAGGAAAGGCCTGTTATCTTTGTGTGGCAAGAACCCACAACACTCCCCCATAACCAGAAGCTGGACCACCTCACTGGGCCCAGACCCAGCTGATGTGCCCCAGTCTCTTCACCATGCCAGCAGCAACCCTGTTCTGCACTTAAGGAATTTGCCAACTTCTACAAGCCCTTTAAGGGCAAGACCTCAAACAATCCATGAATTAGTCTGGAAACTACTGTGCTGGAGCTGTTGGCATGAAGAGAAACAGGGTGTTAAGTACTTGAACTTGATGAACAAGATTTTTTATATATATATATGTAAACTTCTCTGCTTCTACAGCTCACGTAATTACATTGCGTGTGATTTGTTCATGTAATCACTTCATCACATGCAATAAAAGCACAGCCCCAAAACAAAACAGTTTCTAGCCAAAGGGCTTTTAAAATAGCTGAGGTTCTGAGCCTTAGCTACTCTATCCTGTCTCAAGGCAAGACTTGCACAGTGTGTGGTGAGTACTAGGAGTTACTAATTTTTGAAACTTTTGAGTTCTTCAGCTGGGGGATTCTAAAGCGTCTGAAATCTTATTTGGTCTAACTAAAAATTTTGACACTTGTAAGACATCAGAATTTTTGTCTGGTATGTTCTTTCTTCATCCCAGGAGAAAAAGCATTTATAGGATACAAGTCTGTTAAAAAGCTCAAAGCTTTTTATAGCTTTTGTAACATTTTTTTTTTAAAGAATGTGTGGGTGATGTTCCAAGGTCTAAAGATTAAGAAAGTCTTACTTCAGCATAACATGGAGGCAACTGGAAGTATGAAATTGCTAAGAGAGCAGATCTCCAGCCCAGGATCCAGCAGGCACTATCTGAAGCTGGAGTTGAGACTTTTGCCAGCCTGACCTTTGCAGTTCAGTACAGCCAGTGATAACCCTGGCAGCTGATAGCATTGCTCTAATACAAACCTGTAGGGTTCACAAACATCAAGCTGTAGGGCAAGAGTCCTGGCAATTAATTCCTCCCCAGTTGCTCACTCGGTTAAAAAAAAAAAAAGAAGGTGATAAGAGGAAATGGTTGTTTGTTTGTTTTAATAAGGAATATTTCAGTGCTAACAAGCAAAGTTCTGTCCTGGGACAGATAAATATTGCTGACAAGTCCTGGGTCACATTTAATGTTCTGTAGCTGTTACAGAATCTGAAAGCCACATAAAGAGGATTTTTCTATATTGCATTACCCTAAACCACCTGCATTCAATGTTGCCTCTCTTGTTTGTCCTCTCTGACAGGAGACAAGCAGAACAGCAACTATGAATCATACTATTTCTACTCCAGTCTGTTTGTACAGCACACCACCACAGTTAAAAAACAGGAAGGACAGAGGAATGAAGAAGACAATAGCTGGTTATTATATAATATTATTTTAAAATTGCATTGATTTTTTTAAAAACATTTATCCTGCAGATAAATATAATTCATATTCACTCAGGAAAACCCAAAGTAAGATTGGTGAACTCCAGAACCAATTCAAACTTGGGCCACTCTAAAAGATAGATCATTAATTACAAATTTGTCATATATTTGCTATCTTGGTTTTGAATATTTAAATATTCAAATATTGAATGCTGCTTTTTGAACATACTTATTCCTAGAATCAAAAGGTCTCACTGGTAATTTTCTGAGTCTTGCAGTTGCCCTGTACAGTTAAAATCCTTACTGTGATAAAAAGTCCTGCTAACATTAGAGCTGCCCACAGGAATATTTCTTCAGAAGATAACATTTCTGTGGCTGAGAGCAGGGATTTATAGAACTTTGTACTTGTGAGAAGCCAAGTGTTTTAGCTCCCTGTTGATGTGCAGTTGTTTTATACAGATGGCACATGATACCTGCTGGCCAAGTTGTACTCTCAGCACTGGAGCTGAGTTGTACCTGTGATGGCCTAAAGGCACAGCAAAGTGAATTATGAAAGGTGTTAAAGCTCTGTTATACTTGGGGAAAAACGGCAAGTTTCTGGGCATGTGGGCAATGGGCTTCACAAAGGGTCTTCAAAGCAAAAAGGAATGTTGAGAGGAGAGGTTCTGGATTAACTGGAGCTGTTAACCAGGCCATCTGAGCACAGCAGTTCTTGACTATTTTGGGTGGGAAAAAGCATACTGTATCCTGGGAGGGAGAAAATACTGAAGGAGGGAGGTGCTGAAGTGGAGCACCACTCCTTACCCCCAGGTGTTCTTTTCCCACTGCTCCGAGTTATCCAGAAGCTCCTTGTGTTATAGCCCTCCAGGTACTGAGCAGCGTGCCAAATAGAAACAGAGAGGGAAAAATCAGTGGTCCTTTCTCTCCCTTTGGTTATTCCAGAGAAATTCCACATCAGTGGCACGTCAGGTCTCTGTAAGCATGGCAGATGGATGTGTGTGTACTCCCCCCTCAATTACACACAATATCCCATAAAAGCTTTGTTACTGTGTTCTCTAGAGTGTGTGTGAAACAAAACAGGCCATCACAGGACTGCCTTTACCATTGCAAATACCAAAAATGCCAGGGCAGGCCTCAGCAGCACGTGCTTTCTCTTTTTGCTTCTCACAGGAAGAGAAACTCTGGGATGCCTTGAAGATCAGTGCCTATGCCTTCAGTACAGGCCTGCTCACGTTCACTGCCTTAGTGAACTCTGTTTCTTGGTAAGATTGTTCAAACGAAGTGGCTTGAGGGGAAATTTTTCTGTGAAAAGGGGAAAAAAGTGGATGACAAGAAGATGGGCAACAAAGAACTCTTATTTCCACAGGTTTATGCCAAATATAACTTTAGGCAATTTCTGGCAAACAACATGGCTGAAGTTCTACAACTACTTTGAGGGAGATGAGTGGACAATCTTCCTCCTTGGTGAGTTTTAACAACACTCCTCTGTAGGAGAAATCATCCATGTACTGTATGTAAAAGGGGTTCATGGACCTGCCAAACTCACCAATCCCACAGAAAAGCACTGGCTTGGAAGCCAGAGACAGCTGATGTGGTGCAGCTGTTCTGAGACCCCCTGTACAGATTAAAAATCTGATCTTTTTGCTGCTGCTGAAATGGCTTCCCTGTGAAGATACTTTGCTCCTGTGAGAACCGAATGACTCAGTAGAACTGATTACTAAAAATTTAGTACAATTAATGGGTTTTACTCTTGCTCCAGTACCTGTAAAACTCTTCTCTGTGATTAGCAGCTGGTGAACAGAACTTATAGGGACCTTGCAAGGTTCTAGGGATCAACTCAACATTATACTACTTGTATTTAAAAGTAACCCGTAACAGAGAGGTCTTTTCTTAGCCTCAGTTTTCTCAAGTTTCAACCTGTGAGACATTTGTCCTCTCTAACCTCCTCCCCATTCTTTAGATCTTACCTGGATGTCAAAACTTACCCCTATTCCATTTTAAAGCATCTCGGGGCAGGTCTTGGCACGTCTGAGTCCCAGCAAGGTCCTCTGGATACTATTCCAGTGTATTTTGTTTCTGATTTATTCATAGCTCTCAATTCATTCACACATCTCTGCCCTCTCCTCACGCCACAGGGGCTGCATTGGTGCCTGCACTTGCTTTCTGGGGCTTCAATGGAATCCTTATGGTGGCTGATATAACAGGAAAGCCAACTTTCATTACTCGCTATCGCATTCAGCTGGGCAAGAATGATCCTGTAAGTACTTCCCACTCTGCCTCTTCTGCTGGCTAAACACTTCCTGCAGTCTCTTAGGCCAGGAATGGGGAGAAGAACCTGTTATGCTTTTCTTTTGCAACCAGGTATGATTCCAGAAGAATCAAGCCAAGTCTTGTATATCCACTGCAGAGAGGAAGGCAGATCCTGTAATCAGGTTACCGATCAGATCTGGATTGACAGCTTGTTAAAAAGTTGGTCCCAAAATGAACTGCCTATAAATCTGAAAGCTTTTTATCCTTCCAACTAAAGCTGCATCACTTCTTACTTTGCCTCAAGTCCTGACTCTCTTTTGCAGGTGGACACAAAGAAGCTGTGCAAAGCCATCTACACAGCACTGGGTAATCAGTTCTTTGTCTCCTTGCCTATGCTTATGGCCATGTTCTATGTCATGAAATGGTGGGGCGACACCTTCAGCAAGGAATTACCCACTTTCCAGTGGTTTCTTGTGGAGCTAAGCATCTTCATCATAATAGAGGAAATTCTCTTCTATTATACACACAGGTGAGCTGAGCACAGGAACAGGACTCTGATTGTCCTCCATGCCTTTAAGCTTATACTCATCTCCTACAACAGCAATAATCCTAGTCCCCCTCTTCCACCAGTCTAGTATTTATATGGGAAAACTTACAGGTCCTGAAATCCACCCTTACAACATGAGGCTTTGGTGCTGCCACTACCTAGAGTAAGCAAAAATGGGTAAAATTACAAAGGTGGAACAGCTTAGAAGCTAAGGAAGAAACAAAACAGGCAGCTTTACACAAGAGCTGTGTTCTTTGAAAAGAGTGAGGCTCAGTATCCTGAAAGAAAAAAAGTCCAAAAGGTCAGTGACTGATCTTCCATTCCCTTGTACAACACCTACGAAACAGGGCCTGGCTCCCAACACTGCAGGATTTCTAGAGGACAAAGCTAGAACAAGAAGGACAAAAGCCTACAAAAGCCCATGCAGAAGTGAGCTCAGCACTCTCAGAAATATGTAGGTTTCCCTTTTAGACAAATGCACCAAAAAAATGTAAAATCCATTTCTTACAAAGGGCCCATGGAACCAAAAATTCTGACTCTAATAGTTGCCAGTTGGAAAAGTCAAAACAGTGGAAATACAGAGTCTTCCCCTAAGCAGTACCCCCATATTTGAGCAAATGAGTCATTCAGGGACATTGATTTATAGGATTTATGTGGACTAAGTTTAACATCAGCCAGTGGACACATCAATTGAGTGAAGGCTCAATGCTACAGAGAGAGAGCATGGGAAGCCAGGAGTCCTACACTCTTATTCCCATCTTAAATCCTTAAGTGAGTGGAGATATGAGCAAGTCCCCCACAAAAATTCTGTGTTCTGTTATTCCATGTTCCTTTCTGCAGAGCTCAAAACCTGCCTTTCTCTGTTTTCTCCTTTCTCTGTTTGCTCTGCTTAGGCTTGTTCACCACCCAGTCCTGTATAAGCGCATTCACAAGAAGCACCATGAGTGGACAGCCCCCATCGGCGTGGTCTCCATTTATGCTCACCCCGTAGAACACATAGTAAGTGGATTCTCCCACAATCACCCTCCTGGTGCTGTGTGGAGCATGATTTCCATGGGATTAGGAGGAGTGGTAAGAGAAGAGAAGCAAATGTGATCAGTGTTTGCAGGAGCATCTCCCAGCGCTGCTCCAGCTGAGGCTTCCCAGAAAACACATCCCACCTTGAAAAGATTCCACTTAGAAGTCCCACCTCCTGTTAACAGGAGTCCTGGGCCAGAGCACCAGCTCTGAGTCTCTCTGTGTGTCACGGGCAGGACACAGTGAAGTGATGCAGATCATCACATTGCTGTGTGTGTCCACAGGCCATACCCTTTTACAGTGAGGTTTCCCAAGAGCAGCCTCAGAGTTATTCCACAGTGAAGCTGAAATTCATACCTGAGACTCCAGGATGATTTACTGGAATCATGCTGCCCTCACATCCACGGTTTGGTCTCATGTCTAACTCCTACTACAAGCTTAGGGAGCTTGGGCTATGACTGTGGTTTGCAGTTAGTAGAACTCTGTTAGTCCTGTAATTATTTTTTGGATGATTATGTAACTTTATTAAGATGTTCACAGAGGCATCTTCCCTTTGTGCTGTTTGCACAAAACTAATGTCGTGCATCACCCAGGTGACACAATTCAGCTCCTAGAGGAGGGTCTGCTTGTTGTGGAGCATTACTGAGGTGGTTTGTTCTCCTTTCCAGCTCTCCAACACGCTGCCTGTCATGACTGGCCCAATGGTCATGGGGTCTCACATTGTTTCAATCTCAGTGTGGTTCTCCCTGGCTCTCATAACAACAAGCATTTCACACTGCGGATACCACCTGCCCTTCCTGCCATCTCCAGAGTTCCACGACTTCCACCACCTCAAGTACGTCTGGGCACTGCTCAGCTTCCCCTTCCCCTTCCCCTCCTGCCGGCACTCTGGCACCGCTGGTGGGCAGAGCTCCTTTCCAAGGGTCAAGTGGGTTTGCACAACTCATGTACAGGCAGAGCAGCTCTCCAGTTCACCTGCTGAATGCTGCCAGTTCTTACAGCAGTTAAACAGATCAGGATTTCAAGGGACTCCAGCCCTGTCAAAGACAGTTCTCTGCAAGGCTCTTCCTAGAAGTTTAGAGAACACTGCATGTGATGTAAAGACAGAGCAAGGGCAAGTGAAACAGGTGAAGTGAACGTGCAGGAAGCCTGTCTGTTCCTCTCCCATGCACTGGGATTAGAAACACTAATCAGATAACACCTTGCTCAGACAATCACAACCCTTCCTGGCAGAGATTCCCAGCCTCCTCTTATTCTGGAGAGAGCAGTTGCAGCAGGTTGTTCAGGGACACATACCTGAGCAGTGGAAGAATTGTTCCCATCTCCCAGATGTGTACCAGATTCAGACACTTCTCCAAGTCTGCCCCTCCTACAGATCCAGCCCATGGGACAGTTCACTCACCACCCAAATGTTGGGCAGCACCAAAAACATGGTGCCAGTTCTTATCTGTTGTTCCCTCCGAATCTCAGCTCCTGTCAGGACACAGATGATTGCAGATCCAAGATGCTCTCTGGGCAGGACAGCTGTGCCAGTGTCCCAGTGCTGGAAGCACAGCCACTCTGTGTCCCACGGCAGTTGAGTCTTGGGAGCACATGGAATGGTAATACAAGTGTCCAGCTGCTCCCACAGCTCAGCTGCCTGGGAGAGTCGTGGCTGCTGCTCAGTGCCACCATTTCTGGGTAACAAAGGCACCAAAGAGGGAAGCTGCACAAGTTTCACCCAGGCTTCAACAGAGTTGCCAGGGAGACTGGTGCAGGGGCAGAAATCACACAGACAGGTTACAGGGCTCCCAGAGGAATGGAAATACAAAAGGTGAGGTAACCTCAGTAGCTTTCTAGCGATGTTTATCTTCGTTTGGTTCTCAGGTTCAACCAGTGCTATGGAGTCCTGGGAGTGCTGGATTATCTGCATGGCACAGACAGAGTGTTCAGACAAACCAAAGCGTTCGAGAGACACAAGGTCCTCCTCGGCCTCACACCGCTCTCCGAAAGCATCCCCGAGGAACCCAAGAGGGCCGAGTGAACCAGCCCAGCAGCTCTTGTGACCAGCAGAGTGAGAGACAATGATTTATGCCAAATAGTATTTTAATTGGGAAACAAGTTATTGTTCACACATAACGAGACCCGAAACATGCTGCTGGAAATGACTGCACATTTACTGCAAAAAACTCTTGCTCTAGAAATCTATTTTTAAGCAAAATGTAGTGGTTTGCTTCTTAATTACTTGCACTGTCCCTTGGTTCCAGTTGCCTGTGCATGAGCCAGGTGTGTTCTGGGCCACGTGGCTCTGGAGAGTTTTCATTGAGAATTACTGAGGTTTTGGCACCAGTTTCCACAGGCAACGCTTTGGCCTCTCTCAGCAGCACTGACTCTATAGAAACACCAGCAAGGTCACTGTAATTGCATGTGATAGTATTAAAACCACTATTTTTCTGAGACTCAGGGCACCTGGGATAGTAGATGCAATCCCATGGAAAATCAGTGGTGCCACAGCTTTAGAAACTCTCCCCTGCTCATGCAGCAGAGATCTGACTCCTCCTGAGCAGTCTCTCCTTGGGAGAGGTCAGTCCAGCTCTGAATTAGGGCTGTCATGGCCTCATGGCTGCTCCACAGACCAGTGGCAAACAAAAGTGAGTTTCCCCTCATGGGACAGGGAAGGAGCTGGGAGCTGATGTGCTACATGCCATCACCTCCTCCTGCTGAGCCTCATCTCACTCCAAGATACAACCAAAATTCCAAAATGATGAATTATGGAAAGAGTCTTTCCAGGGAAAGCCGAGTCCCTGCTCTCCTGAGCTGTGTGGAGATCAGTGGAACACTGTAAGAAAGGACTCAACATAGCAGCCCCCAGAGCTTTATGCACATCCCCAAGTACCTACAGACCCACCGAGACATACTGTGAATTTTTTTTCTCAATCTTTTTAAGTTTCAGTCTTGCCTGGGGGCCTGGGACAAACAGAACACCTCTCCCCCCAGTGCTAGAGCAGCCCCCCGAGGAGGGGACACGCAGGGCTGAGCTGTGCTGCACTCACCTGTGGTCAGCCCAGCTCTACCTGTGGAAGTCAACTTGCTTCCCCAGCCCTCCTCTGGTCCCTACAGCCACACAGGGATGAACCTGGCCCACTCATCAGCTCCCAGCTCCCTGGGGAGGGCAAGGCAGCAGAACAGAAAACCCAGGCTGCGATGTCTTTTGAAGTTTTTATTTTTATACATTTTTTTTTGTATTAAAAAGGAAAAAGCATAATTACCACAAATTACAAAGGACTAAAGCATTACTAGAATAATGAATCACATCAGCCTAGAAAGCAGATAATCTGAATAATATTAATGTTATAATACAAGCTCTCATTCAAGTATTTTACATTTTCTCTTTTCCGTTTATACGTGATGATGATCCTAGCACATGGGTCAAAGATTATGTACTATCGACAGAGATGGATCATGTACAGCCGGCCGTATTAACAAGATTTTCCTCCCAAGTGATACATGGTCTGTGATGAGTCATTTTAAGTTTGTCTCTACGATAAATGCAGCTGAAGAAGGTTGCACACACTTTCTAGTTTTGGGAAACAGAAGGCTGAGGTTGGACACATGGGGTTTGAGAAGGGCCAGCACATCGAACCATCACCCCTTTAGCTCCAGGCGAGAGAGCAGAGGGCTGCACTCGCTGGGGTGCAGCTCAGCAGGGGTTTCTGAGCCACAGATCCAAAGGTTTTCAACCCCAGCGGGACCAGGACAGGCTGGGAGGGGAGGAGGGGGAGTGGGGCTGCACCAGGGAGGCTTGAAGGGACCAAGTGGTGCCAAGCATCCCTTCCCATGAGGGGCACCACGGGCACAAGCCCCCTCGGTGCAGGGCTGGCACCTGGGGAGCGAGCAGGGACAGCACGGGGGGCCGGGGGGACCCCGGCACACCCTGCAGGGCCTGCTGGCACCCAGGGCACTCCCTGCTCCTCTGGAGCTTCCCACCAAGGGGATGTGCTTGTCACAGATACATCGGTCCTATGTTCAAGTGTCTGCAGAAAGTGAAACTGTAAACTACGCCTGGAAATGCTGCCCTCCAGCCGCCTGCTCCATGCCACCGAGAGGAACATCTGTTAAAAATGTCATTTATCTGTTACCTGTACTGGAAGCTTTAAAAAAAGCCAATGAGGCATTTAACATCAAGTGTAGCAACCCCCTCAAGAAGAGCCCAGCACCCATTTCAAACAGTGACAAGTGACATAACCAGCCTCAGAGGAGACAGGAGACAATAAGCATTGCAAACACAGCTTGCTACATACACAATTTTCCTTTTTTTTTTTTTTTTCTCTTTTTCTTTTTGACAAAATAACTGGAAAGGCATTAACAGCTAGAAGGCCCCCTCTGCACTGCCATGCAGACACGTGGCAGGACACTGAGGTTAAACACGTCAGTTTGTTACAGTACAGTCGACCAGTCCCGAGCAGTTCCCAAAACTCAAGGGACCCCCATCAGGGGTGCAAGGGGGCAGCAGAAGAGGGACAGACAGGCAAAAACGGAGCAGCAGTATTATTACTTTTTTTTTTCCCAAATGAGCATGGCAAAGCAACAAAACCTCCTCTGAAACACACCTACCTCCACTCCTGACCCCACGCCAGAGCTCTGTACCTGTTGCAGCCACCTGCACCCCAAAGATGGGCTGAGCTCGGCAAGGAGCCCCAAGCTGTGGCAGCCTAGGGGACCTCCTGAGAAGAGGGGAGCACTTCCCCCTCCCGACTCAGCCTCCCTCAGACCTTTCCAAAAGCAGCTGGGGCTCCCTCCAGGCTGTGCCAGCAGCTGGGCACCAGCACCACGCAGCCCTCTCGAGCTGCGGGATGGATCAGCACTCACAGGAGCACACGTGCAACCACTCAGACCTCTAAAATCAAAAAAAGCACAGAACACGGGGAGGTGAAGGATCCAAGCTAAAAGCAAGGCCAAACTCCATCCTCTACAGGAGGGCAAGAACTTCCTCAAATACAACCCCCCTCTGGACAGCTGTCCCTTCGTCCAGGTGGGACACAAGTCATGTGCGGTGCCTCCTGCAGCCAGGCACAGACCTGGGCAGCCCTGGCCTGGCCACGGCGACACAGCACAGGGTGCAGGACACTGCTCCAAGGAGCTCCCTGCCCTCTGCCAGCACCCACCCCTGCACGGAGCAGGAGTGAACGGCTCTGTGTTCCCTCCACCTGGAGGAAGACAGGTGGGAGCAAGCAACAGCTGCCTCAGGCTGTCATGTCCATCTTTCCTTTGCTCTGCCCTGCCCGCTGCTGTCCGACAGACAGTAAAACAAGGCACACAGTCCACAAACCTGGAGGGTGGTGGGACCACTGGGATTGCTCTTCTGACCCACCTTCCCCTGGGAAACAGGTGCACACACTAAGGTGACAAACCACTGACTTGGCAGAGGGGGAAGGGAAAACTCTGAGACTAGAGTCTCAGGCTCAGAAGTGAAAATATTATTTAAAATCAACTCAGATTTTAGGAAATTCTTGGGGAAACGTTCTACCTCTTCTACTACCCAAGCAATTCCACAGTCTGCTCCACAAGCAACAACTCCACAGCAGAAGCTCATTCCTCCTCATTTCCTATTATGTTTGTTGCTAAAACGCAGACAATTGGCTTCAAAAGAGAACACGCACCCACAAGAGGAGCACAGGACATGGCAACGGGGCCACCCGCGCACATCCAGACCCGCTTCCACTTGCAAACAACCAGCAACACATCTCCAATGTCCTTGATCCAGCCTCCTCCTTCCCAAATCAGGGACAAACCTGGCTACATCCGTAACCTCAAGAGATCTGACTCTGGCTCACAAGAGGGGAAATCCAGATATAACAGTCACGGCCACAGCACTGTACAAGTGTTAACTTTTTGCCCATATTGCCCAGTTCCCACCCCACAACCCCAGAGCACTGCTGCCGTAGTGGAGCATCCATGGCCTCAGGCAGGCTGGCCTGCTGGAATCTGGCCTGTGAGTGGTACCAGCTGCAGGGTGACGTAGCAGGGGTGGATGGAGCAGGGCAGGATCACACCACCAGGGAACAGCAAAGCAGCAGCTCCCCAGCCTCTCAAACCCAGCCGTGCTGTCAATTCTAGCAGCAGTTCACGAAGCCGCTTCACTCCAGCCCAGCTCCCCCCACCAAAGCAGCATCCTTGAGGCAGTGTCAGCTTGGGAAGTGATGACCTCAGCCAGGGTCTGGTGAGCACCCACAGCCACTGCTCATGACAGCCTGACCGTGCTCCCCCTCCTGCTCCTCCTTCTCAGCTCCTGGCTGCTCAGCCCCGTGTCCCATGGCTGCATAGGGACAGCCCTGGAAAGATGACTCTGAGATGCAGCTCTGGATCAACTGGATCCTTTGGGAAAACGCTGTTCGGTACCAGCTTGTGATGGTGCAGAGAGGGTCACACAATGAGCTGCACCTTTGGAGCCACCCATTGCATGCCTGCTCCGCTCCACAGCACACAGGAGCACGTTCTGCAGCTCAGGCAATGGAGCACCAGAGCCACAGCCAAGCCACCTGCACAGCAGGTATTCCAGGGACTGAGGAGATGGAGCACAATGGCAGCAAGGCAGGCAGGTCTGGCTGGAAAGAAACAACTTTCCAGTGCTACCTCTGGAGCAACTCCAAAGGTAGCACTGGAAATCTCAGATCTCACTCCTCTGACACAAGCCCCTTGCAAAGCTCACAGGCTGGGGAGGGTTTGCCTGCCAAAGCCCACCTGGTGTGGGGTAGCAGGATCAATCAAATAAATGCCACAGCAGCTCTGCAGCCACACCCTGCCTCAGCCCAGCGAGGAGCTGCATGGTGTCATCTGAGCCCTGGGGGGTGCACAGGGACTGTGTTGAGTGGGAGGCTCCACGCAGCCACCTGCCAAAACACAACACACAAAGTGAGAAGTGAGAGCTCTCCTGTGCTGGGCAGGTCTCCTGCTCGCCCCTGCACAAGTCGCACCAGCAGCCCCGAGCCAGCAACTGCTGTGGGACAGGTTTCCCAGAGCTGCATCACTCCCTGTCAGGCTACAGCATCAAGTGGCACCAGGAACACACCAGCTCTCCCACTCGCTCACAGCAAGGACCAGTCCCTCCAGCTGCTGTGACAATCTCCGTGCTCACCCCCCAACCACACTGGAAGCACAGACTGGAGCAGATCAACCTCCTGCCCGGAGAGGGCCGGGGGGTCTGAGCAAGGCCATGAGCACGTTCAGTTGCTGTCGTGGGGAGGAGGCTGCCATGGTACAAACACAGCAGAACAGCTTCAACTACTGCGTGAGCACAAGTCTTGGATTTGACTGCCCTCGGCACCTTCCCCAGGAGACTCAGGCCTGGCAGGGAGGCTCCATGACAGGAGAGGCATCCGAGCGAGCTGCGGGGTCAGAGGAAAGGCCGCAGGGAAGATCAGCTCGGCAGCAATGCCGTGAGGAGTCTCTGGGCCTGGGGGGGCCAAGAGCCCAGTGCACCCCAGGATGCAGGAAACCAACAAGCCTCCCCGGTCCAGCTCCACCATAAGGCAACTTTTTTTTGTGTGTTTTTGGGGTTTTTTTGTTTGTTTTTTTTTTGTTTGTTTTTTTCTTCAATAATATTTCCAAGGAAGAAAGAAAAGGGAAATGTGTCTTTTTAAAGAGTTTTTTTGTTGTCATTTTTTTTAGAGGGGTTTGTGGGGTTTTTTATGTCATGTCATTTTTTCCAAGGGAAAAGGAAGAGAAAAGCTCCTTCGGCAAAGTCCTGTCTTTGCATGCGATGGGCATTCCTGGGGCAGCGGATGCACCGTCCACACAGGCTCGAGTCCAGGTGCCTGCCAGCCTCCCAACCAGCCATCCTCGCAGGAAGGAGTCAGAACAAGCCTATCCTTGGCAAAGGTCCTTTGGTTGACTTCCAAATTGTCCGTGACGGAAGGGAGAGGTGGGCAGAGGGAAGAGCCAGACCCTTGGGAAGGTGAAGACGTTGGGGTTCGGAAGGGAGCAGGAGGACGAACAGGGCGATGCTCCTGTCGCGGTGGTCGGTGTCGGGAGAGGCACCGCCGTACGTGGAATGGGAGACGCCAGCCGGGTCATGGAGATCAGAGGCTCCGCAGCATCGTGACACACTGTGGCTTCGGTCCCCCACTTGGGGAACCTCGCTCCTCCGAGCTTCCTGAGCGGCTGCCCCGCGAGATCCGAGGGGGGACACAGAGGGGAGTCGTTGGGGCCACACAGAGCAGACTTGTTTTGGTAAATCCAGACGAACTTCTAGCAATAATTTAAAACTTGATATATATATATAATAATAAAAAAATCTCCCCTTTCCAACCCAGCCAGAACACATTTTTTTTGAAGAGACGCTAAGACATGAGTGTGTGCACAGGAGGGGAGGGAAGGGAAAGGAAAGGGTGGGTCTGCTGGGAGCGGGTCTGGCTCTGGTCAGGGTTGTAATAGCAAAATGGTGTTTTAGATGTAGATAGTCTTTGCTTTCCAGCCACAAGAGAAGATCATGTGCGTTGAAGTTTCTCCCAAGCAGCCTATTCCTGGGCACCCACCTTCCAGCTCCCTTCCTGTCCCACCCCTCATGTCTTCCCTTCTCCAAGCCAGTCCCCCACCAACCCACCCCATCCCCTGGCAGGAAGCAGACGCTGCAGCCTCTCTACTTCCCCACTGTCTGCGACTCTGCAGCCAATGGGGCAGGGGATTGCTGGCTCAGGTTTTTGGCATCCTCTTGTGCAGGCTGGCTGGGTGAGGCGTGGGCTTGGCTGGATGGGCACTGGCTGACCGTTTTGCTGGAAGACTGGGATGGGTAGCGCTTCCTGCCATCTCCCCCTGATGTCGAAGGGTATCTCTTGTGTCCACCTTCCTCCCCCATGGGTGGCTGGAAGAGAAGCACCTCAGCATCAGCACAGCCTCCTCCCAATGCAGGTGCCCTCCCCCAGGATCAGGGAAGAGCCTTCCTGCAAGCCTCCAATTGCAACTTCTCTCCCTGACCCACAAGGAACATACATGTCCCAAGCACTCAGCTGCCCTCCTCTCCAAACCTCCCACTGACAGATTTGCTGACAGAAGGACTGACTGACTTCCAATCAAGCACGATGGTGATAACTTGTTCTTAGGCACCTGCTTCCCACACAGGGGCACAGTCCAGAAGTCTGGGAGCAGAAGCTCCACACAACGTTGGCTCTACTTAAACCATCAAGGCTCCCTTTTCCTTCTCCATCCTCAGTTCATCAGGGAGGATGGGCTCATCCAGCTCCCTCATCCCGCTCTGAGTGGATTTACAATATTCCAACCCTGCAGATTGTTCCCAGCCCAGCTGCAATAACAGGAAGCAGTAGATGTCACTGCTCCCACTCCCCTGCCTGCCACCACCTGGGAACCCCCCAAAATCCTCCATCCTTGGAGGGGCCAAGGGCTGTCTGCAGGTACATCAGTGTGGTGCAGGCGCTGTGTCTACTCACATCTACTCTGAAGTCCTCGAGGCGCTTGAACTTGCTGAGGTATTCTTGCAGTTTGCTGTTAATGTCCAGATTTTTGGCTTTGGAATATTTTAAGAAGGCCCAGAACTTTTCCAGCCCATAGAGCTGCCCTGGAGGGAAAGAAAACCAATCCAGATGTCAGCAGGACAAAAACCAAACCAGATGTCAGACATCTTTCCTCCAGGATTCCCCACAAACCCTCCTGTCCTGCTGGTGGGCACAACCTAGGCAAGATGGAAAACCTCAAGGGAAGCAACCTACAACAGTCCTGGGAAGCTCCCTTGACTCGGGATGTCTCCAAGCTCAGCTGACCTGGTGGTGACAAGGCCCAGCCACTGCAGGGCCTTGAGAAAACTTACATGAACTGGTGTGTCTAAAGGAATGCCTTGGGAGAGCTACAGCCCCCCACTGCCCTCCTCCATCCCCCAGGACTCTTTAGGACAGTGAGCATCCACTGACCCTCGCGCAAAGTGAGCAACAGGACGTCCACCTGATCCCTGTGGCACACGTTAACGTACAGCACTATGTGGCTTCCCCAAAATGATGAGAAGAGGCCCAGTGGCAGCCCTGCAGCTGGGCTACATCACTGCCAATCCCAAAGGAGGCACCTACCAGCTTCGTAATCCTTGATGGTCTCTTCTTGAAAGTCCTTAAATATGTCTGGCCGGAATTTCTTCTCCAGCCCGTAGCTGTAGTATCTGAAAAGGCACTCCAGACCATACCTGGGAACAGAGCAGCACAGGGGGCTCACACAGAGGTGCACACAACATAGGGCACAGAGGCTCTTGAGGCGAGAGCCTTGCTGAGCACCAGCAGCAGGTGACTTGAGGGTGACCTCAGACCCACCTTCGAGCAAGGCAGAGCTGCTGCCTTTTGCTGTGAGCCCTGTGAAAGGCCAAACCCTTCTTCCCTCACTCCCCTACCAGGAGAGGCCACTCTGCTCCTCCCCTCCTACCTGTATCCCTCCTTTCCGTCCTCCACAGCCAGTTGCTTGAACTCCTCATACATTTTCTTGTTGAAGTGATCTCGGAGGAAGAAGGACCAGAACCGGAAAAGCGTGTTCATCTCCTGGGACTGACCAATGCCCAGTCGTTTCCGCTCTGTTTTGGGAAGAGGGGACAATTACAAGGCAGATCCTCTCCCAGGGAGTCAAGGGCTTATGCACGGGAGGGCCCCGTGGCAATGTGACTACACCCAGCCCCAGTGCTGGACACTGCAGCCCGTGCTCTCCACAAGCCATGGAGACACATCAGCTGCCAGCAGGGTTGTCCCACAGGGCCTTGCCCATGTCTGTGTCCATGCCCTGTGGCAGTTCCTGCCCCCAACACAGCAGAGCAGGGACACCCTGCCCCCCTCAGCGTCCCTACCGTTAAGGCAGCGCCGACGGTACTTGTGGTAGACGTGTTGTGTGAAGCCATTCTCCTTGAGCAGCTCGTGCGAAGGGTGCTGGAACTTGGGCAGGGACTGTGGGGTGCAGCCGTAGCTCCCAACAGCTGGGGTCCCCTCCGAGGGGCTGGAGCTGAGCGTGAGAGACTCCTGTCAACACCCTTCCTTGGCACCACCCAGCCAACAGTGGAGTGGGGCCACCTCCACCCCATGGCACCTGTCTGCTGGTCCCACTGACTCCCTGGTGACTGTCTATCCTGGGCTTGGGATCTGAGCCATGGAATAGCCTACTAGGAAGGGAATCAATGTTTCTAACAGAGTTTCATCTCGCTGTTCTCTATGGCTTCAGATTTTCCCCAAGCCCTTCCAGGAGGGGCAAGTTTGGTCCTAGTTCTTTCTGCAGTCACCTAAGAGGAGACTTCCCCTGCAAGAGCAGATGCTGCCTTCCCCCTTCCTTCCCACACTCGCTCCCTTTCCCGTTTCTGGCTGCTCCATGATTTTGCACACATGTCCCTGGTACCTGATGGAGGCGGTTCGTGGCCTGTGCTCCCGAGAGTCCATCACCCAGCCCACGTGGCACTCCATCGGAGGGTTCGAACTGTGCCTTGTCTTCCTTTTCCGTGGAGTCTGCAACACACGGTATATCAGGGATGTGTTCCCTTCCTCCCTAGGCCCCAGCTGGGACACCCCAGCTCCCGTCAGGCAGCCCAGCCCTGGCTCCTACCTTGGCATCTATCGTCCTGCCCTCTTTCACCACGGGGTAGAACCGGGGCGTCTGTGTCGGGTCCTTCAGCTGCGGCGTGCGGGGGGTGCGGGGGGTCCTGGCGTTGCGGTAGTTGGGTGATTCTGGTACAGTCGTGGGCAAAGACCGGGCGATGGTGGAAGGCTCAGGGACTCCAAACAGCTTGTTGGCCAAAGCGTCTGTAGGTACTGCAGGGAGAAACCCCCCCAGCCAGGTCAGGCTGAGCTCTGAGCATGAGTGTCTCTGCCATCTGGCAGATGGGAAGTAGGGAGGGGAGGAATGCAGGGACATAAACCAGCCCTCCCACACGACCAGCTTCAAATCCAGCATGACATCAGCTTGGTCAGAAAACCCAAAGCCTAGCAGCAGATCAAAGGATGGAGCTTCTAGGGATCCCACAAGGTATTTGCTTTCTAGTGGCAAACTACAGCAACAAACCCCCCATTCCCAAGAGAAGGACATGGCACTGGGGGCATACACAGGCAAACAAGGTCCAGCAGGCAGCTGCCTTCCAGGTACTCAGAGAGTGTCCAAGAGGAAAGTCACATCTGGGTAATTACATCCAAATCTGCCAAGGTCTCCTCACTCCACTGGGACACCCCTTCTTTTGCACCTCCTCTGATGGAGCCCCAAAACATTCAGTTGGAAGAACATAATTACTCTGGGAAAGATAATCCCACATGCCTGTGGTCCCAAATTCCTTCTCCCTAGCTGCTACCCAACCTTCAAGAACCTCTCAGCATAAGGAACAGGGACAAATTCAGTCCAACCCATTCATGCCCCAACTCTTACCTTGCTGGAACCTGGGGGGACCTGGAGGGACTTCTTGGTTTGGATCCACAGGGGGCTCTGGGGTCAGGGTGTCAAACTGCTCCCTGCTGATCATATTCACCTTCTTGAAGTTCTCCACCTCTTGCTGTGTTGTAAGAGGAAGATGGTGAAGCAACCAATTGCCCTCTTCTGCCCTCACCCCATCACAACCATGGCTCTGCTTGTGCAACAGCCACAGCACTGGGCCCCGAGTGCAGCCACAGGGCCTGGTGCCCAGAGGGGGACCTGCTGCACAGAGGTAGGAAGGGGAGCTTTGGCAGACAGAAAACTGGGCACTGCACAGTCCAGTTATGAACTGTGAACCACTTGCTGCTCCCAAGCTTCCAGGGATCCTTCAAGGCAGCTCCACTAATTAGCACTTGCTTCTCTCAGGCTTTTACCCACCCAGGCCAGTGCTGGTGCAGTGAAAGCTCAAGGTGAGCTCAGTGACCTGTTCTTAGCCAGGTCCCCCTGCCACTGCCATGGTGTTGTGTCCCCAGAGTTCCCTCCCCACACCCCCACAGCCACGCCAGCAGTGGGGCACAACACTCCCATGTATCTGAAGGACCCACACCCACAGCACACACTCTCCCTGTCACCTGCTCCCCCCACAGCCTCTGTCACCCCAGACAGCAGCATTGCTTCAGCCATGGGCCATGAACCAGACATGGAAGCACTGAGCTCAGCTGTAGCTCCAACAAATCACCCCACTTCCAGCCATAATTTCTGTCACTGAGCAAGTCCAGGCAAGTCCCCAACTGTGAGAGTCACCAAGTTGGGACTCAAACATTTCAAAGCAGATGAGCTTTCTATAAAAAGCCCGTGTCTGTGCAAACTGACACCAAAACGGAGAAGAGCAGAGGCCAAGTGCAGCCCAGCCATCTATGAACCTGTCCCCAATATGTGTGGTCTCCAACAGACTGTGCTATGAAGCACAGGGTGCTCTGGATAGTACAGACACCTGTCTCCCCTCACAGATCTGGCACTGCCAGCCAAGACCCTGGCAGACAGCAGAGCAATGGGCCCCATGTTCCAGGTCACCTCACTACTGGCATTTGTTTACCTGGCTGCAGCCTTACATCTTGTTACAGAGCTGTGTTTATCCCTGACATGGCAGGGCACGATGCTGGGAACCAGGAAGTCCAAACATTGCAAGAGGACTAATCCCAGCTTAGCTCTACCCCATGAGTGGGCTGTAACCTGCTGTACTGCCCTTCTCACCCCACACTAACCATCAGCCACCCTGCTGCATGTGAGGCTCCCCACAGCCCACACACACTCCCTTCCTTGGATCAGCCGCTCTCACCTTGATCTGCGAATACTCTGGCTCGAACTGCTCTGTCCACAGGTCCTGCTCGTAGTAGTAGAGCCCATCATTGATCACCTTGGCCAGCTCCGAGCTCATTTTAGCCCTGGAGGTGTGGTTGCCAGTCCGGTCCCCACCAGGATGCCGGCGTAGGTAAGGAGGTGTCTGGGTCACGATGAGGATCTTGTTCACGTCGCGGTCGTCGATCTCGTAATCGGAATCTTCATCTGACCAGTCGGTGAAGGTGTTCTTGCGGCCATCCATCTGCTCCATCTCCTCATCAAAGAGGAAGTCGAGCTCCTCAGGCTCATCTTGGTCCTTTTGCTTTTGCTGCTGCGGTGTCTTTGACTCCTCTGGTTTCTACAGATAAGGGGACAAGGGTGATACAAGGGTAAAGACCACACAGCGAAACAAGTAACAAGAGATCCAGCTATTGCCCCTTGTTTCTTTACCCCGGCCAGAACACCTTATTCACACCACTGAGGAGCAGCTCCAAAGGGGTTCACATACCCTATTTGATCTGAGGCCTGCCAACTTATGATTCAAGTCACCTCAACAACTGGGACACTCCCCCACTCCAAGAGCTCCTACATCACCACCTACCTTGGGCCTGGCTGGGGAAGGCCGAGGCCTCTTCTTCACTTCAATCCATGTCTCTGAATCCAGGTCCGGCAGACTTGTGGACAGGCCCTTGGGCATTGTCTTCAGGTTACTGACCTCCTCTGTTTTGGTGGGGACAGGGCTGGCAGGGCGTGGGGAGCCAGGAGCAGACTCTAGAGCCAAAAAGAGCCACAAGGTGCTTTAGAGGGAGGGAGGGAGCCTGGGGGGTTGTGTACTTACAAATTATCCGACCAAAGGAGGAGTCATTCCAGCAGCACAGCACAGCTTGCAGGACTAGCTGGCATCCTGTGGTCAAGGCTACCAGCACAGTGCCCACAGGTGCTGGAGTGGGAATCTCCAGTGACCACAAAGCTTTGCAGGTGACAGTTTCCCAGACACACAAAGCCCTAAGGCAGATGCTGTGCTGCTCTCTGGGAAACCTTCCCAAGACAGTCTGGAGCCAGTGGGAATAGATCTTCTCCTGCCAAAACTCTTACAACAGGACCAAGAAGATTCTCCAGTTGGGCTCTCAGGTGCAGGCTTGGGCTCCTGCCAGCCCCCATGGGGTGGGGTGACAAGAGCAGGAGCAGCCCATGAAGGACAGCAGACCCTTCCCCAGCACTTGGTTGACAGCTCTACACCTGCTGCCCAATTTGTGCCCGGTATCTCCTCACCCAGTAAGGAAAAGCTGGATTCTCAAGTGTCCTCTGCTCCACTCAGCAGCCATAAGACTATTGCCAGGCACAGCCAAGAGACTTCCAGCAGGAGTGACCCTCCCTGAATGCCTTCAGCCCCCACAGAGGAAAAGCCACAAGACTCAATCTCTCATGTTTCCCCCCATGTATGGAGGCAGCTCTGAGGGTCCAAGGACAGAGCTCAGATCAGCTCCCACCACCAGGCAGAAAGCCAGTGGCAGAGCCCTGCCCTGGGGAACACTCCTGACTATCAGGGTCTCAGTCCTGCTGCAGTCCCAGCACTGCATCCCAACACCTCCCTCCACATTCCCCCAGTGCTCACCTGTCTCTTTTTGGAAGCTTTGCCGGGGGACAAACTCAGGGCAATTGATGAATTGTGAGAAGTCAGTCTGAGTGTAGTCTGCCATAGGAGGGCCAGGTAGAGCCCATTTTTCTGGCTGCTCTTTTCTCCTGATCTTCTCATCCACAATTTCCACCACCTTGCTGTCCTTCAGAGCCTGGAACCATGGGATACTTGGTTAACTTAGCACTTAGCATTGGCACATTGAGGGGCTAACTCGTCCACAGAAAACAGGCACCACACAAAGGGTGGTGAGATGCAGGACAAGAAGGAAAGGCCACCTTTCCTTGCCCTCACCTTGATGATGAGGCTGATGTCGGTGGTCAGCGCCTGCACTCGGTGGAAGCTGGCGATCAGGGTGATGGGGAGGAAGCCGTCCGAGTCCATCTTGCGGCGCAGGAAGAAGTCTCGCTCCAGGTTGTCCACGCTGAAGTAATATTCTCTGTATGGACAACATGTCAGTGAGAGGAAGCTCCAAGTCACTGTCCCCTGGGCAACCCCTAAGGAATTATAGCCCCCTCCCACTTAAGCTACTGAAGGGAGAAGCCTGGGGAGCCCAGATGTGGGGCAAGCTGGTGCTGTAAGTGAAGCAGAGTGTCAACACACCTCAGTTCTAACCATTCCCATGGGATTGGCCATGCAGTCCCCGCCCCCCCCAATGCTCAGCAAGGACAAGAGGTGGTGCTCACATCTGCCTCTTGATGTAGTCTTTGAGCAGCTCCTGGTCCACGCTGTAGAGCTCAGCACTGCTGATGTTGTCGAAGTAGTAGGTGATGTTGCTGGCGTACTTCTGGGTGCGGGAGCCATCCGAGCCCTCGAATTTCCGGTACCCATACTGATAGTCAAAGTGCCCTGTGGGATACCAGTAAGGGTCAGCACAGAGACACTGGGATGTGCCAGACAGGCTGTGCTGCCAGATAGGGCTGGACTCCTGTACAAATAGTTCTCCCTGCACTGTTCCTGAGGACCCCACCGCAGCCCATGATGGGGCACCCACATCCTTCATCCGCATGCTCTCTGCCTTTGCCACAGGAGAGGCCAGAAGCCCTCTTATCCAGGAGCAATTGGGCAGCCCAGCTGACACACAAAGGCCTTATACTGAATCCAGGTGAGGCTTAGCACAGACACTGCCCAGTCCAATGCCAGGGCAGATGCTCTTCCTTATCCAAGACACGCCTCCTGCTTGGCTCTCAACATGACATAAAGCCTACACAGAGTATCAACATGTTTCAACTCCTGCTCACAGAAGTACTGCAAGGGAGAGAAAACAGGAAGAACAGCTTGGCCTGAGTAGCGGGAAGACATTTGCTTTTATTAAAACACTAGTAAGAATTTTTTGTTTTGTTAAAAGCAGCTCAACTTATCAGCTGGGATGACCTGCCACAATACTTCCTTGTATCCCTACAGTGCTCTGCCCTTCCCAGCCCACTTCTGGAGGCCCAGATCTCTCACACACAGAGACGCAGAGCTGTGCACACTTTGTCACGTGCTCAGTTCTCTCCCTGCTGTCACAAGACCACACATACAGCGATCACCTCCTCGGCCACGGCCACGGCCCCTGCCACGGCCCCGGCCTCGGCCCCGGAAGGTCCCTCGCACGGCCCCTCCCTCGCTCTTCACGCTGGAGGTCTCGTCGTGGTCCTGCCAGCTGCGCTCGTGCTTGTTGTCTGGGTGCCAGCCTGCAGCAGACAGGGAAGGAGAGGCAGGAGTGTTACAGAATGAAAGCACCTCCCTGGAGCAAGCCCGCTGCACCCGGAGCCCTCTGAAGGCAGGAAATGTGCCCACTGGGCATCAGGGCTTGCTGTGCCCCACGGCCAGGGCAGGGAGCAGGTCCCCAGCCTGAGCCCCCACCTTTCAGCTCGCTGCGGTTGTTGGAGGGGTGCCTGTGCTGCTCGTTTTGCCGGTTGTTCCGAGAGGCGGTTTTGTCCCTAGGCACCTCTGACTTCATGTCTATCTGCAAAGGGACCCACTTGTGTTTGTTGCCTGCAAAAGGACAGGGTTTGGGTGTGACACAGGTTCAGAGAGCATCTGCTTCCTCCCCCGCAGCCCTCTCTTGCCACACAGCCCCCACACACGGAGGAGAGAAAGCAGCAGGGCCTTTTGGACAGACCCTGTCCTTGGACATCCCTCCAGGCCTTGCTGGATGCAGAAAGGCACTGACCAGGACTCTCAGGCATGAAGGGACATGACACAGACCTTTCCTGTTGTACTTGCCACAGCACTTGTCCTTCCTCTGCCCCCGCTCAGAACAGACTGAGCCCACATGTCAACCACAGCTGACACAACCCACAGTCAGGGGCTGTTCTGTGCCACCACAGAGCACAGGGAGGGCAGGTTCCTGTCACACCCCTACTTGGGCCCTTCTCCCACCAATATGACACTTTGCTCCTTTGAAGTCTGCAAACACCTTTCACTACAGCTGTCCCCACACTGGGATTGTTTCCTGCAGCATGGCCCCCAGGGAAGGCAGTGGATGCTTCCACCTGGGTTGTGGAGGGGGAGACAGGCTGAGGCCGGGGGACTGCCCTCATCAGGTTCTGCCTTACCTTTCTTCTTCTGCGCTGACTTCTGGTTGTCATCATCACCGTTCTTCTCCTCCCCCGACTCATCTGATTTGGTTTTCAGGCTCTCTTTGCCATCGCTCCCATCCCCCTTCTCCTGCTCTTTCATGTCTTTCTTGACAGGCAGTTTCCGAAGGGTTGGTGCTTTGTGCGGCTGCTGGAGACACACCAGTGCAGGAAAGACGTGAGAGGTGGGAAAAAGGAAGGGCTGAAGGTAGAACCCAACTGTCCCCTCAGGAAGGCTTTGTCCTAGGCTGGAAGCATCCCTGCTCTGCACCTCCCAGAGTTGTCCTGCTCCTCTGGAAGAGCTTATGGATGAGCAGGGCAAGAGCTGCAAAATGCTCAAGATGTGCTGAGACACCAAGATGGACTGCCAGGGAGGCCTGGAGCTCCTGGATGGGAGTGTCCTATAAGGGACCAGTCTGGCAAAACAGTGAGTGACAGACAATCAGGGGCTGGCAGAGCAGCATCCAAAAATAGAAAGGTTTCAATGACACCCAGGTCCCTTAGCAGGAGAGGAAGGGCCAAGCCCTTCAGACACACCAGCCCTTTTCTCACACATTTTCAGTTCCTCCTATGGAAGTCCTGACTTTGGCCCAGGCCCCCTCCTGCACTAAGCAGCCCTGAGGAGAGTGGGTTTGAGAGCTGCCTTACCTGTTTCACCCAGCCCAAGGTTTAGACTGGGCTCCAGGTTCCCAGAATAGCACTGAGGGAGGGAGTCGGCTGCATGGGCAGCCCTAAAAGGAAATCCCCTGCACACTATTCCTGGCTGCCTCCACATTGACACTCAGCACCCCAAATGGCCTGGCTCAGCCAGTGCTTCCAGAGGGACAGAGAGGTCTGCAAGGGCCTTATCCTGCTCATTGCAATGGTTCTGTGTTCTCACCTGGACACTCTTGTGGGCTATTTCTCCAGGTGTTGGCCAATTTGTGGCATCACCGAAGTCACCAACCTGGAATCCAAAGAGAAAGGTCCCGTTAGTGCTGTTCCCTGCATTAGGGAAGCCAGAAGCCCTTCCATGCACCACCGTCCCACAAACAGCTGTCCCTGGGAGGCTTGAGGGTGACATCCAAACTGCATACACACAGCCCCTCTCCCCCCCAGGCAGGGTCCCTGAATTAATCCCAAAAAACTACGTCTATCAGCGATTGTAACAAGGTTGTCACCAGTCCTGCAAGCCTCATTTTGCCTCAGCAGCAGCATTTGGTAGGCAAGCAGCCCAGGTTAACTCACCATAAGCACCATCCCTCGGACA
The DNA here is from genome assembly GCF_003984885.1 of Neopelma chrysocephalum. Classification (NCBI taxonomy): domain Eukaryota; kingdom Metazoa; phylum Chordata; class Aves; order Passeriformes; family Pipridae; genus Neopelma; species Neopelma chrysocephalum. The sequence goes on from NW_020897720.1 coordinate 9,556,664, forward strand.
GGGAAAGTGCTCAGCTTCCAGCACTCTAAATCCACCTGAAGCAACTACATCCCATTAAAGAACCTCCTCCACCTAGTGGCAGGTCACGGCCAAGCACAGTTCCACTTTAGTGCCCAACTACATCCACATAGCAACAACAAAGCAAACAGATTGCCTAGCAGGACTGGTGAGAAAATTCAAGCAGGTGATGGGATCTCCCCTCATTCCAGTCACCCCATGTCCACATGGGGAACACCGGTCACCTCTCTGCTCAGTAAATGACCTCACCCCTGCCATCATTTCTACCTTTCACATTTCAGAGAGAACCAGTGGACAGAGGAAAGAACCCAAACAGCTGCCCAGGTACCAATGAATCCTGGCTGGGCACTGAGTTTATCTGGGCACAGAAACTCCTCATTGCACCTGTGGGGTTTTTATTTTTGTATTAATTTGGAGTCACTGAGTTCCTCAGGACATCACATCTTTACATTCAGGTGCCATGCTCCTCTCCTCAGGAGGCAGGTTTCCTGAGAAAACCAGTTCTAGGGCAGGGCCATGCCTGTTTCACAGACAGGAGCACCTTCCATCCCCAGGGTCCTCCTCTCTCCAAAATGGAAAAGATAAGGGAAGTCCTATCAAGCTGCAGATCCGTCTTCACTGGTTGCTGGGAGCCAACACCAACAACCCATGTCCCTTGCTGTGCCCCGGCTGCATGTAACCTCCTCAGCAGTCTGTCCCTCCATCACACACTGATCTCCTGGAACAGACTGGCCAGGTTCCTCCAAAGGAGTTGCTTTGTTTGAAATCAATTACCCTGGCTCTCCATGTGCCAGTGAGGAACAGACAGCACAGGGAAGAAGAGACCTGTGGACACACCACTACCACTGCCCTGCCTGCACTGCAAAACAGGGCACAGGCTGAGCCCACAAGGAACTTGGGGTGTCCTTGCAGTGGGGGGAGAGGTTTTCTAGGACTGCTCCAAGTACCTCCCTGTGAGAGAGGAGGTAAGAAGGTTTTCCCTTGCCTAGCTGGGCAGAAAACCAGACAAGGCATCGTGCAAGACCACTAAAATGCTGAAGAGATGGAGAATCACAATGTTTTCCTCCACACCCTTGCAAGCAGCCATGCCAGCATGTCAGCCCCTCCACAACCAGGCTTGCCAAGGGAGGGGTCTGCTCTCCAGGCCCTCAAGATGCTCACGCAGCACTGACAACTGCACCAGATGCTGGAGGCCACAGAGAGGGACAGCAGGTACAGCCTTACCTTGCTTCCTTTCCGCTGTCTTGGGTTGGCAGCCCTCACCACTTTTGCTGGAGTCGTAAGTTCTGCAAGAGGAGGAGGAGAACAAAACTGTTAAAAACACAGCTGAGGGCTGTGGGAATGTTGGCTCTGGAGGGAAGCAGGCAGGAAGCAAACCAGCTCCCCCTTCAGCAAAGGAGGGCTAAGAGGCAAAGGTGAAGAGGAAACAGAGCCAGTTTCCGACCTGTGTCTCCTAAGGGCCCTATCAACATCAGAAAATCAATCCAGGTGGCCAAGAGATGGACTTTTAACCCCATCCTGCTGCAGGAAGGCACTCCCCGACTTAGTTCTGCCCTCCCAACTCAGCCTTGCCAGCCAGGGAGGAGGGGTTTCGAGGAGCTCAGCTGGCTCTGCAAAGCACCACGGAGAACCTGATCTGCTTTGAACAGCAAAGCAAACGCCCTTGAACAGCCAAGGCCCATCATGACGCCATGGCCAGCCCTCCCCAGGGTGCAGAGGAGGGCTCAGTGGAGGGATGAACACACGGGCACTGCTGTCTCCTGGTTTGAACTCCAGCATCCCAGCAGGGGACAGCAAGTTCATAACAGGGAAAATACAGAGAGAAGGAACCAGATCCATGAAGTGACCAAATCCTGCTACAGCCAGAAGTATTTAGGCATCAGAGTGCCTCTGGGGTGTTTTAACATATCAGAGTGTAACTGTTGGGGTTCATACCACCACAGACCTCACAGGAAGTCAAGACCTCAACCCCACCATGACCCATCTTGGCTCCTGCTCACACATCACCTCCTTACAGGCAGAAATAGAAATTCGATTTGTTTTCCCCCCCTCACAGGTTTGGCTGCAAGGTCTCTGGATCAGGCTCACACAGGGCACACAGTCACACAGAGCAGCACGTCACTGCCCGACACAAACCAGCCCCACAAGGACCAGGTACGAGGGTCTCCTCCAGGACACTGGTGCTCACAGGAGAGCCCACTGTCCCTGCCTCGAGGGGCAGCCCATGCCAGGTGCCACACAGCCGGCAGGAGTGAGCTTTTCCGCTGACTCACTGGCTTTGTTTAAAAGCAAGGCAGCCCTGACTGGGGTAGGGTGAGGGTGGGAGGTGGGTGGAATGCAGAGGCTATCTGGGGATGCCCCAGGAAACACCCTAAGTAGCCTACTCAGCTCTGCTCAAAGCTGCCTTTGATCTCCTGTGCAAGGCTGGACAACTTTGCCTAGATGATCAAAACCGGTCCCCTTCCGAGCCTTGAAACCGGTGATTCATCCTGCTGGCCCGGCCTTGCTCAGAGCTGGAGGCTTTGAAGTGTCAATAAGGCAGAGTCAGACATGGCAGGACAGAGCCACGTTCACTCCCCTTCCCCGATTCCTCTCTCTAAGGCATCTGCACAGGGATTTCAACTCCAGGAAAGTCCAAGCTCTCAGATGAGTCCCTGGATCCTCCCCTTTCCTGCAGGACCTCCCCAACCCACCTGCATTGCTTCCTGCATGAGAAGTGGCAGTCCCACATGTCCCTCATTTATTCCACATGCACTTCATTGAGAACCCCAGCTCTACTGCACAAAGCTTGCCACAAGGCTTTTGAACTTTCCTGGTAGTGGAGGATGAGCAAGTGCTTTCAAAACAGCCCCCCAAATCCTCCCCTCAATGCTCACAGATGTCACCACCTAAAAACAGCCTCAAAAGGCACTAGGAGCTACAGCACCCTCAGCCAGCCCAGTTTTCCACACATACAGAGCACCCCTGCTTGCTCTAACAGCACTGTCATGACTGGCACTGCAGAAAGAAATAACTGAACTTGCTGTGCAGCCTGATTAGGCACCGATCTCCTGGGCTAGAGGCAGCAGAGCTCCCTCTCTCCCTGTGAATATCCCATCCCAGCTCCTGCTCCCACCATGCTGCTGCCCTAGCGCTCACAGCAATGGCATCCAGCCTTTTCCTCCAGCTGCTTCAGCTCAGAAGCCTCACGGCCGTAGATGTTCCTGCGCTTTTTCTGGGGACCAAAGAGTGGTGCCCTCACAACCGCAGTGAAAGAGGACGCCGGGGCACAGGCTGCAGGGGTGTGTGCCACAGACTCAATCATCTTTGTGGGGGAGGGAGGAGATTGTTTCAAACAAGTTCTGCTGCTTTCCTTATCTGCAAGATACGAACAGGGATCCCTTATCTCGCTGAGGTGCCGAGAAGACTAATTAGCATTTGCAGAGGCTTCGGAAGACAAAACACAAAGGGTTGCAGCCAGGCAGGGAGGGAGGGAAGGAGGCTGCTCCAGGCAGCACAGCCAAGCCAGCGTGGATGATCCAGCAATTCATAGTGGAGACCAAGGTAGGAGGTATGTGACAGTGTTGGCAGACAGACAGCTGGACACACCATCCACCCAGCCAAGACCGTGGTGAGCAGAAGCCGTGCATGCCTGGCACCCTCTAGGGCACACCAGCCTAACCCAGGGCACCAGTTCCAACCCATCAGCAATTCTGGAGTCAAGCTCCTGGACATCAAACCCAAAACTGCTCTTCATGTTGCCTTGCAGAGACTCTAGCAAACACAAATGTTTTAAAAACCAAACCCGACGCACCCAAAACACATTTAGGTTAATCCAGATGCTCAGGCTTCAGAAGTCCTTCCTATAGGGACAGCAACACATCTTGAGGTTCTCAGCTGAGAAGACCCTTTATGCAAAAACTCAACTGTCCTTTGTCACTGTGTCAACCTGGGAAGTGGGGAGCAAGTGGATACTGCTCATCCCACATAAGAGCTCAGGACAAGCAGTGAGGGACACTAAATACTGCCCTGGTTCACAGCTGAGCCCTTAAAAGCTGCTGACAGATGTCTCAGACCTCTGGTAATTTCACAACCCTCCTTTTACATTTATTTGTTGGCAATAAATAATTTTCAGTTACACTAGCACTCCCTGACCAGCCCCCAAAAAACAGGGCCTCTCTGTGTGAGGGGACAGACAAAACAGCTGCAGCAGGAGCCAGGGCTTTAGTGGTGTGAGACTGGCAAGGGGACAGCGGGCAGGGAAGCAAGGAGCAGCTTTGCCTGTGGCCACAGAACAGATGCTGGCACAGCCAGGATAGAAAAGCAGGTCTCAAGTTTGGATCTGCTGCCTGCAGCCAGAACCTGATCGTTTGTTCACCCATAGGGTTGCCCAGCCACGAGGAGATTACTTCTTAGCAACTGAGGGGACGAGGCACAGGTGGGAGCACCCACAGTGGCCCCAACACCAGTATCGCAGCCAAACCCTTCCTACGGGCACGGCGCAGCCAAAGCACTCGCTGGCTTTTGACACTTCCTCCCCAATGCACCTGACAGACACCAAGGGCAAGGCTGTGCAGACACCTCGTGCTTTCCTCCAGCCCACGGATGGCAGTGGCACAGCCCTCGGGGAGGGAGCTCATGGGGGCATCCAGGTGAGTGACGCCCTGTACTTGGAAGGAGAAGAGCCATTGCACAAGGCCAGGCAGAGTGACAGCACAGCCCAGCCAGAGTGACAGCAGATTCACAGCTAAATGTCCCTCCATCCCAAGATGGACATGTGCCATAGGACAACTGAGCTTGGCCTAGAAGACCTTACCTCTGAAAATCACCAACACCCGCCAGCCTGGTTCCCTGTCTTTTCTTACATCCCAATGCAATTTGTAATGGAATTTTAGAGAAGGTGGATGAAGAGAGGGAATAAATCTACAGCGATGGGCAGAGAGACCTGGCATTATACTGCAGAAATACCTGCACCTGTAGTAAGAATGCTGTAGTGCCTACTTCAGGTGTACCACTCGTGCAACAGAAGGGCTCAGAGAACCCCAGCACCAGCTGGGATAGCCTAAGAGGGCAGCCCAGGCTCCCAGCAGGAATACAGAGTCCTCAGCTCCAGCATATGCTCCATCCCTGACACAGCACACCCCTCCTTACCCAGCAGCCAAGACAACAGAAAGGAGGAGGCCTGCGCCCGTGCCGCTCCAGCCCACGGCCTGGCACCTGAGAAACTGCTGATAAGGGTGGTTTCAAAGCCAAGAGCCCGGACTTTGTGCTGGAGAGGCTGAGGCAGGGGCACATGCTCTGTACTGCAGGTCCTGATGGGGCTGGAAGAGCCAAACTGGTATCCCCAGTATCCCCAGAGCCCCGGCAGGAGCTCGAGGGTGCCATGAGGGATAGATGGCCACGTGCCCAGCAGCCCACCAGGATCCACTCCACTACTCTGCCTCCAAACAATCCTCCCTCCGTCTCATGCTCCACGGGACAGTCCTGGCGCACGTGAAGACCACAGGTCATAAACACCACCACAGGACACCCACTCTGGCAATGCTCCCCAGAGGCTTTTAGGTGAGAAAGAGCAAGTGCAGCTTGGGTGAGCCGTGCCCAGAGCAACTGGGGGGCTTGGCAGGTTGCAAGTGAGAGGGGGAATAGTGCCCCAGTCAAAATGACACAGCAAGGACAAGGTACTGCATTAACCTCCTGAGAAACCAATTGACAGCCAGGTATGACAAGTTCTGAGAAGACTAAAGACAAACCATTAGACAGCTTACAATCAAGAGGACCTCTGCTCGCTCACACTATTGGTATATCCATGCTCACTGTTTGGACAGAGAAAACCAGCCTGAGATTAACTGTTTCCCCTGGAGACAGCTTCCTCAGAGTCTTTCCAGGAGGGCAGGCGAGTCCCTCCTGGGGTACTGACACACACGAAAGATGTGGTGGGACAGCACCAACCTGCAAAGCAACTTCCATAAGACAGACCCAGCAGAGGCAGTCACCCACAGCCAAGCCTGCCAGGACACCACTGTGGCTGCAAAAATCCCTTTCTTGGCCTAAAAGGAGACCTCAAAAGCCAACAGATAACAGCTCCGAAGGTGTATCCTCACCTTGCCAACATGGGAAACTCAGAGTACCAAACCTGTCCCTCCTCCAGGCCTCAAGCAAGCTCTCTCCCAGGGTGGCCTTACCTGCACAGCACCAGGGGCAAGACATGGATTCGGAGGCATTCCTGTGGCACTCATTGCTGTCCATGCACTCAGCTCCATGACTTCAGAGTCTGAGCCTGGTCAAGCCATCAGAGGACACAGCTGTTGAGCTTCATGCCCACCAACAGCACAACTTCTCCAGAGACATCTGCAGGATCAGTCCTGCAGGCCAGATGTGACCTTTCCCTCCCACCAGCAGCTCGCCAGCTGCAGATGGTGCCAAAGATTTTTGTTGTTGAGACTCCATCCCAAAGAGGACCCCTTGAACTTACAGGCAGAGAAGCCCTGAGGGACAGACAAACACTGTCTGCCCACTGTGGGTGCTGCACCCATTTCTGCATCAGCAAGGCAGCAGCGCTGGGCAACATATCCTTCCTATAAAGGGGCCAGGAAGGACAAGCAGATGAGAGAGGGCCTCAGCCTGCCCAGGGAGTGATCTGGTAGCACTCCTGTGTGCAGAGAGAGGTGTAGATACCCCCCGAGACCGATTAGCAGCTTCTACCTCTGCCTGCCTCCCAAGGAGCTGCTCCCAGCACCGCCTCAGCCGTGTGTCAGAGCTAATGCCAGACTGACATGAGTAACGCTTGTCACTGCAGCTCCACACACGAGCGGAAAAGCCTGGGATTTACAGCACTGACTGCTTGGCATGCTCACATTTTGCTGAAGACATCACAAGGCTCACAAAGCCAGCAAGGTTCAGGACAGACTCAGCACACAGACTGCAACTCCTCTAGGTTTGAAACATTTTATGGCTTTATCTCCCACCAAACTGCAGTGGCAGCTGGAGGTGTGTGCATGCACGGAGGGGGAAAGCAAGGGAGCACAGGATGGAGTTCTCTGACAACTTTAAATGAGATGTTATCACAAGGACATCTTCCAGCATAAGGAGGTTGGTGTCTCCACAACAGGGGTTCCCACCTGTTCCTGGGGACTGCAGAGAACCACAGCTGGTCCCACCACTTGCAGGACATGGTCTCATGCTAGAAGCATTTAGCCTTGTTCACAAAGGCAAGACTTAGGAACACTTCAGCAATATCACAGGTTTCCTGCACATGCAAGAAAAGCTGCACTAGTACAGGCAAGGTCAGGACCAGGCAGAAGACTGGATCCCTAAAGCGCATGGCTGAGCGGGACTCAGGCTTGTAAAGCATGTGGGAAGCTGGTTCCACTGGAGCAGGAGATAAGCTGCAGGCACTATGGTTGAAAGCATTCCAAGCAATATTCTACAGCTCCTCAGCAGAAGCTCCACCGTACAAGCCCTACTGTAACAGCAAAGGAAGCAAGGAGCTGCCTACACCTCCCTGCAATGTAAGCTCTGCAACTGCTGCAAAGATCACTCTCTAAAAATAACTTCAAAAAGGGCATCTGACAGCTCTACAGAGAGCATGAGAACATTCCCACCTGGGTGTCCTAGGCAGCTCTGGGAGCCCATGAGTTTGCCCTGGAAAAGTGCAGGGAGAGAGGCCAGGATACAGGCAGGTACAGGTAGGACACCTCTGTCACAGGCTGAAAGTGTGGGCACACAAGTTATAATCCCAGCTCTCCAAGCCCTCACATCCCTCAGTCGATACTTCCAAAATCCCTGGAACAAGGGGAGGTAAAGCAGCTCAAGACACGTGCAGAGCCAATCTCTGCCGACAGCACAGACAGGCAGCACAGACCTGCACAGACCCTCAGAGTGAGCAGGAGCTCAGACAGAGCACAGCCCTGCTCACGGGGAGCTGAGGAACAGCACTGCTCCTTTAAATGCACATAGCTGCTACAAGCTCTGCACACACCAGTGATCTGCAGAGTCTGACTTTTAATTCCAGGGCAAACGGGGGACAGGAAGGGTCTGGACTTACCAAAAATGCATGATCATCCTCCCTGCATCTCTCTACCCAAGACAGAAATGCTTCAACTTGTGGCCAAGCTACACTCCAGGAGGAGCGGCTTAAGAAATGCTGACAGGCATTTCTAACGTTAACACTGTCAGTGAGGGCACTGTGGATTCTTCCTGGCACAGACAGCCACTATTAAAGGTAGCAAATGAACTCTCTTTAAGGGCAAGCGACATCTTTCCACCGCCTTTTCAAGCAATGCTCTTCCCTGAAGGGGATTTCTAGGAAACTTCTGACACACGATCCATGCTCAACACCGCTGCACACAATCCCCGAGATGCCAGGCACATGCAGAATGAGACAGCACATGAAACCCTCCCTCCTCCCCAGTTTTCTACAAAAAGATGAGTCCTAAACTAAGGGTTCTCTGCTGAGAAAGCCAGTGCTTCCCAGAAACCAAGAGGCATCACACAGGGGACACAGGCAAGGTCACCCAGCTGACCAGACTCCAGAAACTGTCAAAATGAGGAAGCTGGGCTGGCTCAGGCTCCCATAGCTGCCGAGCCACCCTGTTCTCTCTGACCAGGGAAAAAAGGCACCCATCACGCCACCATCCCTGCGGAGAGGCTACTCCAGCATCAGTGCTTGACAAAGCTTGTCTGGTGCAGACAAGTGTCCAGCGAGCAGACCACGTAACCAGCAGTTCCTCTGCCAGGATGGAAGACAGAAAAGCCTTCAAGGACACCTGCAAACACTCTGCCAGGTTAAATGGTTCAGGGAGAGGGGCTGAAAAAGCCAGCGGCGCTCCAGGGAAAACACTGTGTCAGTCCATCATGGACAGGCTGGGCCCCTGAGAAAAGGCACGAGTTGATCCACCTGCCACTCGGGGCAGCTCCACACAGCAAGGACACCTCAGCGCTGGGAGAGCAGGGCGCCTGAGGCAAGGCTGCAGGGGCCCGGGGCACGCAGGCAGGCCAAACCCTGGATGAGATGAGGGTCAGGCCCTCCTCCAATCCAGCTCAGAGATCAGTTGATAGTTCACAGTGGGGGAAGGGAGGGGTGACACGAGCAGGAACAACAGGACAGCAAGGACAGACGCACAAGGCAAGACTTGCAACTCCTTATAAAACACAATAGAAAACCCAACCCACTCACCTTTGGGGACAACTGATTTGCAAATTAAAAGGGGGTGTCCACCCTCCAGGAGGGACCAGGAGCAGTTTCCTGCTCCCCTTAGCCTTTGCTGCACTGCTCTGCCTGTTCTGCCAGGCTCTAATGAAAAGCTAGTTAACAGTTAATTATTACCCATTCAGACACACGATCCCCTACTCTGACCGAGGGCGGGCGGGATAAGACAGTCACGTGATACAAAAATCCTGACCTTATGAAAGCACGGGCAACTATATTTAGTTGGAAAAACGATGACCTAGCGAGGCTGCTCCTCCCTGGCCTCCCCCAGAGAAGCAGACCTGCCACCTCTGGAGATCCTACCTCCATGAGACCCGGGAATTTCTTCGTCCATCACAGCTGTAACACTGAGACAGGAGCAAGCCCTGTGTGCACCTACAGGCTGTCCTGGGGGGAGGGGGGGGCCAGACCAGCACATGGCCCAGGCTGGGGGGACGCTCCCTCCTCATCCTCAGTGCTGCACAGCAGGTCACCTTGTCAGCAGCAAAAGCTGATAAGCACCAAAGCCCACAAACAGGGCCCAGCCCAAGGTCCTGGACCTTATCTTGAAAGCAGGAGGCACACTGGAAACCTGACCAGTGAGACCAGCACAGCAGTGGCATTCAGCAGCAATGCTCCAGCCGCTGGAGTCTGCGTGCCCAGGGCTGGTGATGTCCAGAGCTGGTGATGGGAGTTTGCCTCCCTGATCAGCCCAACCCCTCTCTCCACAGGGTGGATAGGTGAACAAGACAGACACTGTCATGCCAAGAACAGAGAGGGAGCCAAGGCAGTCATGCAGGAGTCACACATGGGCACCACTGCTGTGGAGAGACAGTCCCAGAAGAAAAAGTGTGCAGCAACAAAATCCAAGAGCATCACCCGCTCCCTCTGCCACTGAAGTGAAACAACTTCAAAGGAGATGAAAAACAAAAGCCTGAGGACCAGACATCATTAATCTCTTGTCATCAGCAGAGGGGTGCTCTCTGCCTGCATCCCAATGTGGCCACTGAGACAGCAAAACCCGTGGCACCCACAGCATGAGCGAGAGAAGGTCACTGTCGTGCTGACATGATCCCTTTAATGGCCGTCAGCCTCTTCTGCAGCTGCATCTGGGCACTTGGAAGCTGACAAAACCCTTCCTGGGAAGCATCTGGTACGTCTCACTGTAAATATTTAACAATGAAGAGACAGGAATCGAGAGCCAAGCGCCTGCCGCGAGACCCTCCAGCTCCAAGCGTTCACACTGTCTGTGAGGAGACTGCACAGCTCCCACTGCGCCAGTGGAGGGGGTGAGGGGTCGTACAAGGCTAAAGTGCAACCTCTGCACAAAATACGCCTCTGGAAAAACCTGTCATCTCAAAGAAAGGGGCTTTTAGAAAGGAAACTGTGACGTAATTTAAGTAACATCATTCCTAGTTCCTCCCGCTTTGATTCCCGTAACTGACTTTGGCTGCTTTTGCAGAGCCATCTCAGTAGGACCAGAGTGTCCCCTGTGCAGTGACCACTTAACCTCGCCCTCAAAGCCTGCACCAGGACAGCTGCAGACCTCCCTCCCTGACTGCATATAATGAGGAGACTGAGCAGGAGCTCAGCGTGTGAAGCCAAGGAACACAGAGCCACCACCAGGCAGAAATCCAGCCCTGTCTCCTGGGGTGGAGGAAAGATTTGGAGGCAGGAGAGCAAGTGCAGCAAACGCTCCCAGGAATTCAGAGAGGCCAGACCTAGGTCACCTGCTAAGCAAAGTGTCTCCAGAAATGAGCTGAGAAAAATCTTACAGTCCCATAAGCACCTGGATTAAACTAAGCACAGGTATGGGGGCTTCCTCCAGCTGGCAAATCCAGAGCATTAAAACCATGACAAGGCACTTAAATATCCCTGCTATCTTTGAGAGCAAGCAGAAAGGCTTCTTTTTTTGCTACTTAAGGATTACTGTACCTCAGCCAAGCTGATTTCAGGGCATGCTGTCCAAGCACAAAATAAAACATCCTCACTTGTGCCTCCCACCTTAAGCCAGACGCAGAGAAATTCCGGATTTTCTGAATAACTTTGATATAAAAAAAACTGCCAACTTCCTTCCTGGGTGCTCAATCACATTGATCCTGGTGCATAAACCACTCTTTCTAATCCAGGTAATTTCAGTGCTACAGGTGGCTGCCTCCCCTGTGTCAATACATAGCATAAAAAACACCCCAGTAAATCAGTCTTCCCAAAGAAGTCAGGAATACCCAATTAAAAAAGAGTGCAACACAGCACTTTCCTCATTTAAAGATCTATCTCCCTTCCTTTTCTTTATAAAGGATTAAAAACCACTTCCTTGCAGTGGTAACATCACCCTCATCTCTTTATGGAAAACTTCACAGCATTTAATTCAAAGGGCCATTTATAACTCAAGAAAGATATCCCAGCCACAGCTGACAATTATACAAAATGAACAGGTCAGGGTGCAGCAGCAGATTAAAAGAAGTCATCAGGAGTAGTGAGACCAAGACAGAGCATCAATTGTTGCTCTGCTGAACACCAGCACATCCACAACTGCACCCTGCAGTCAGCTCTGGTCTCTGGATTTCAACAAGGGCACAGCAGTGTTACAGATGGTCAAAGAAAAGCAATTAAACCACCCAGAGGCGGCTCCTCAAGAGGTGAGACTAAAAAGTCTGGGGATCCTCCAGCATGGAGAGGAGGAGGGCTGGCTGTGGCACACAAGGCCCGGAGGGCACAGGCACAGCACACAAAGCCAGAAGGAGATCTGCTTGAAGTGACAGAAGTATTCCCTTCCAGAACAGGCAGCAAATTTCACCACCACACACAGTAGCAGGCAGAGGTGGAGCATCAGCCACCTCAGAGAGGGGTCTGGTGTTCAGGGCAAACACATCCACAGGAAGCTCAGCTGCAAATGTACTCCCCCGGTTCTACTCCAACAGCAGAAGTGGGGAATATCAGTGTCCCTCTGCCCTGCCACCACCCTGCCAAGCCCAGCCCTGCATCTCTCAAGGGTGCTACAGTCTCTCAGCTTTCCATGTGAACTCCAGATCACATGGTTTGAAGGGGCTTCTCCTGATGCCAAATCCTAGTTGCTGGATGCGGGAGAGGAGAGGACCAAGGAACTGCTGTGCCAGACAGAAAGAAAGTCAGAGGCCTCTCTCCAACAACTACTGTATTTCCAAACACTATTAGGTAACCAGGACACAAACACTGCTGCCCTTCCACCTCCATAGAGCTCACACGTGACACCAGGCTGAGGGCAGGACGCCTCTGGCATCCATCACTAACAAGCAGGAACACGCTTTGGGGCACTCCACAGCTACTGTGCCTACAAAACGGCTGATTTTTGGCTCAGGCTCCTCACCCATGCAATTCTCAACCCTGTTACTGCAACTTAGCATCCTCCATCACTCTGCTAACTGCTTCGTTGGGAGGAAGAACAACAGACTTTTCACTCAGAAGGGAAACTGCCTATACAGACCCATCTGACCTTACAAGATCAACCTTAAAAAATAGGCACTGACATAGGTATGGGAGTCCCAGTGACTTGCAGTAACAGACTTGAGCAAATTAACTCATTCAACAACCTCAGCAAGGAAAGGGAGGTGAGGGAGTCAAACCCAGCAGCCTGAGGAGTGCACAACAGCTCTGGTGCCAGGTGCTGCTCTGTCTTTGCCTGCTCTGCTCACACTTCACTGTGTTTTGAGATACCAGGGCTTCCAGATAAGCTTAGTGCATGGGAAGAAAAGGCATGGCACCAGCTTTAAGGTTTTCCTGGAGAAGGTTTTTCTGAAGAAAGACTATACAGTGTCCTGTGTAGCTACTGTAAAGAAGAATCCTGTTTGAGCTTTCACTTATCTCCTAAAAAAATAAAGAATTGTAAAAAAGCCCCAAGCTCTGCAGGTAACGTTTTCTGTAACACTATTGACATGTAACATGGACTTTCTGAAGCACTATCATCTGCTGCAGACATACATTTGTGCCCCACCCTGGAGGTCCCCAACCAGCTGGAGAACAAGAGGATGGAGTTGTGCCAAGCAAAGGACATCTCTGAGTTTTGCAGCACAGGCAGACAAAATCCAACACCCAACAAAGACAGACCTTAAGCAGGGTGGAGAAAAGCCTCTTATGAACTCAACACATGGGAACGTACCTTTGCTCCTTCAAAACCAGTCTTAATATGTCACTCTTACACATGTTATGAAAGCAAGAAAATCCTGAGACTTACAAATGTGGAATCAAAGCCTTAATCCAGTGGATTCAGTTATATACCACAGCCTCATTAGCTGGCTAGGGCTCTGGAAACACATCCACAACTCCCAGCCCTCTGTTCAATTCATAAGTTAAATTACACTGTCTCCAATGTTACACCACACCATTCTAAACCAGTGAGTTTCTTTCACTGAACTCAGCTTTAAGACAGTGGTGTTGACTCCCATACTTCCAAATCCTGATCATGCAATGCTTCCACAATCAGCAGCAATTTATCCTCACACTATCCATGAACTGGTGAAATGTAATCCCATGCAAAGCCAAAGATGGAGGTCAGAGGTGCCTGGGGTTGCACAAAGCCAAGCCAGGCACTGACTCTCATCCCCAGTGCTTTGCTACAGAATATCTCCACATGGCACTACAGATCTGAAACAAGATCTTATGGACTGATCTCGGTATCACTGGGTAAAACACAAACCTTTTCTTCAGTCCTGGCACTCTGACAACATTAACCTGGATGAAGACCTTCTGGTAGTTTGGGAAAGGCAAGAACTGAGATCATCAATACTGGCTACACTCTTTTTCTGATTTGGGATTTCTACCCAGAGCAGCCTCCCTCCCTCTCAGGGACCCCAATCCATTTCTGCTCCATCCTTCCCAGCGATGTGCACACCCCTACTGAGGCCAGGAAGTTTTCATTGGTCTTGCACTGATGGCAACACTGTTGTATTTTTGTTGTCCTTAACAGCAATACAGGGAAAGTCTGAATCTTTCCAAAGTACTGCAAATTCAAACATACATCTTCAGGTTCATGGACACATCCAGCTGCACACAAGTAATATATAAACAACAGCAAGTCTGAATTATATTTCCATCTTGACACGTCAATGTTTTTCCATTATGATTGATGACCAAGACCAACAAGTTCCCAAACTCTTTCACCCTGGAAACCCAAATTTGCTAAGCTAAAATGTATGGAAGGAAAGTAACCTTCTAGCTGTTTAGTCATCACTACATGAAAGCATAAAAGATGTCACTGCCACATGGGAATGGCCAAAATATTAGAGGTTTGTATTTTAAGAATTTTTTTTTTGCTTGGGTTTTTGGGTGTTTTGGTTTGTTTGGTTTGTTGTTTTATGGTTGTTTTTTTTTTCAAATTAATGCCCATTGCATATTCTTCTACCAGTCTTCTGTATCTGGTTAGTGCTGGCTCTGCAGAAAGAGAAGTGCAGGGAAGACAAGGGAGAGGGTTTGAAGAGCTCCATTTTTACTTAATACATACCAGACTGGCTGTCAGCTGGAAATATATCTGTAAAAGAAAAAAAAGAAAGAAAAAAAATCAGTACTGGTTGCAGCTGGAGTGCGAATCATATTTAAAAGGTCTCCTCTCTCGATTTGTTTGCTTTAGCTAAATAGAGGAAGTATTTTCTTAGTATTTCAAGTTAAACATCAATCCAGCTTGGAACCCACCTCAATTCAACCACTTGTTGTGAGAAAGATTTTGAAGGAGTCTGTGTTTACTTGAACACATTGCTCTCATAAATAACCTTCTGTATTGGCTTCTAACACACAGCATTGAGCAATAAAAGAGGTTGCTGAGATGTACAAAGATCCACACAATGAGCTAGTTGGTGGCACCCCCACACTCCCCCTGAGCAGCAATATCAGATGGAAACCTGCAGAGAACATGTAACAGGGAGCACAGGTGGAAGTCAAGGCAAAAGCCAAGTGAGCATTTTCCTCATGGTCCTTGGTTTTCGCAGCCACGAGGGACATCAGCAGCTGTGCCAGGCTCTAACACAGCACCTACACCAGAGAACAGGCAGCCAGAAGCACCCAATCATCATCAAACGGGCACCCAGTGCCTTGGCACATCACCCACCACCCCAGAAGAATGCCTTCCCCTTCCCAGCTCAGGTGTCCCTGTCAACAAGCACAGCCTGCTGTGGAGTCTGGGGGAGTTAAGACCCTGACACAGATTATTCAACCTCACCACCACCCCACGCTCTTTCCAGTTAGAGGTACAGGTCCTTCTCTTGAAGGACCCTATTTATTGCTGGGAAGATGTTTCCTGAAGTAGCTGGGAAGGACCAGATGGAAGATTTTTCATTTGAGGAGCACACAGGACATTGTATGCGGAGAAAACCTGTTAATAAAGGCTCCCCCAGAAGCTATGAAAACAGTACTTTTGAGAGAGCAATACATTATGTTGTTTTCTTCAAGATCTTGGAAGAGGAGGGCGAAGGGAAGCTGCCAGCAAGGCAAGGTCTCCTGGGACAGGGGCAGGCCCCTGGCTCCTGCTTATCAGCTACCCAAAACACACATTCAGCTGGAAAGTCACAAGGACTACCCCTCATACAGGGCAATGCTCTTTGGCCTGGGCTCAGCCAATGCCAAAACAGCAAAAATACAGACAGAGAACTTCTATTTCTTTACCTTTGACAGCGCACCATGTTCAAAGCATCCTCAGGCAGGGATGCTTTCATCCCATGTATGAGCAGGAAGTAGTAAGTGGAGCAAAAAGCCCTAAATCAAGACATTACACAGTTATGGTCTGTGGCCATTTGAAGGCATGATATCAGGGCCAATCCAACACATCCAGAAAAGCCTCCAAGCACCAGTCTGGATCCTTTGCAAACTGCATGTTCTACTGCAATCCTCCACCAGCCCATGACCCAAATGCACCCACTGGTATCCCACCTGTTTCGCTCAGCTATATCAGCTGTTATCAAAAAGCAAAATAAAATAATAACAATATAAAGGTTGATAAAAGAAATTCCTTTGTGTCAGCCAAGAACTACAGGCCTTGGCAATCACTGCCCTTGCCATACCCCAATGGGTGCAGTTCTCCAGCCTGCATTCCTGCTAGGCTGTCCAACTAACTCCTCAAACACACGCTGCAGCAGAACCAACTACTCACAAGAGGTCCAGGCTAGAACCCACCTCTAGAAACCACAACTGCCACCAAACCAGGCAGCAGCTGCAGGTGACCCCTAAGCAACATCTCCTGTCAGTCACGCCACCACCACAACTCCCAGTCTGCATTCCCTCAAGGTCTCCTCTCATCTCACTGCTGTATCCCCCACTGCCCCATCTGGCTCTAGATGTGCAGAAAGGCTCACCTGGCTCCTCTTGAGCTCAGCCACAACTCAATAGCAGATTTGCCACAACATTTACTAGAAAAGCAGTGAAACTCCTCAGTGGCTGAGGTCGGTAGAATTCAAGGACTACACATGATGGTCGAGGGCAGATACAGCTCACATTCACCTCAAGAGGTTTGCCAGTGCAACTCCTGCAGAGGAATGACACTTGTATCCAGTGGTCAGACCTCCTGTCCAACTCATCACACCTAAAATTAACACAGATTTGACTCCAAGCTCTCCAGAGCAGAGATCCAGAACTCTGGGCTTGTAGGAAGTTTTCCCCACTGTTGAGAAGAAGCACAGAGCAATCAGTCTGCAGGACTTCTAAAAACGGGGTTGCTGGGAGTACACATCTGAGGCAGGGCTGGTCAGGGACTGTCAGGCACAACGACCCTTTGGGACACCTTTTTCCCCTGCAAGCACAAGTGACTAGATTAAAAATTAGCCTGCCAATTAAGGGCAGCACCTCAGGTGCCCAAGAGAAGTCTAAATCAGGCAGCACTTTCTTTTCCCAAGAAAGCCATGGTAGGGAAGGAGGCAGAAACACATGTGGCCAGCAGGGCAAAGATAAACCCCTCGGACTGCTCTCCAAGGAGCCTGTCTAGTACACTGCAGGACTGAGGCTGCCTGTCCAGGTCAGCTCCCTTCCCAGCTCTCCCAAGGTTAAAAATCAAACACAAAAGACCCAGGCACAGAGATCAGGCTGGTATTTTGGACAAGGGAAGTCCCAACACAGCAAGGTGAAGCCAGCAAACCAGCTACACCGATTCCTGCCACCACACACCCTGCTTTCCCACCTGCTACCTCCCAAAGCACCCTGATGCCAGGTATCCCAACAAAGGCCAGATGCTGTAGGACGATGCTCCACAGCAGTTCTTCACCATCCCATCAGCCACCTGCCCAGGAGGGGCAGTCCCTATGTGGGAGCCAGGCAGCTCTGCCTCTGCCTGCATCACACCTCCCAGCCATGCCCTGCCTGCCCCGCTAGGCCAACACTAAATAGCCTTCAGTCAGCCCAGGGGGAAGGAGCAAAAAGTAACAGTTATCATAATGCAAATGAGAAGGTCTAGGAAATTTGGGCCCTATGGTCTCACATTTCCTTCCCCTTCTAGCATGCAGACACTTTGGTTTCTCAGCATGTGCCCAAAATCAGAAAGACTTGGTGACTAAACAAAGGGATTATAATCACCACAGGAACCAGTGATCTCTTCACTGTCTCTGCCGAGCCAGCTATTTCCCAAGCCCTTGACCATCCTTCCTCAGCTCTGTACAGTATCCACACAGCTTACAACATCTCAACAGAAAACACATTGCACGACTCTTCCCATTTTCAGGAAAGGGAGGTGTAGGAAGGAGTGAGCAGGAGGAGGTCAAGGGGGTGCATGGCAGAGTGTCAGGATGGGCACAAATAGCCCCTTTCAGGACCACCAAGTCAGGGTGCAGATGTGGTACAGGGGTGCTTGCTCTGAGCAGCAACACCCAGAGTTGCTCCACAAAAAGCCCAGGAGACATAACTAAATTGAGGGCAGTTGTCCTGATTTTAGGTGGTGCTGGGAGGGTGGATACAGAATCTCAATTTTTGCCTGGTGGTATTTTTACACGCAGGAGGAGCCCGTATGCTAAAATGGGGCATCTAAAGAGAAAAGCTGATGCATCCACACACATACCCCCTCCCCAGGGGCTATCTGGCTCCTGCTGCTATTCAGGTATCTGGGACAGGTCCAGGAAGGTTACCCCATTTGTGAGCCCCCATTTCCCCTCCACTGCTCCCCCCACTCCCTGTGGAAGCACACTGCCAAGGGGGCTCCTCCACCAGCCACACTTATAGTGCTGAATCCAAATACCCTCACAGGAAGCCCATCTTCTCCCTGCTCAGAAGCTACAGCTGGGAAGGGACCTCCACCACCCACTGCCTGTTCCCAGCCCCCCTTTTCCACCATGGACACTGCTTCCTCCTGGCAGGGCCCAGGAGGCAGTGGCTGAAGAGCAGCTCATTATCCCTGACGCAAGAGAAACGCTGACTCGTTATTACAGCAACCTGCAGCCATAACTGCCGAGGGGCCGCGCGGCCGCAGGCGGAGCACCAGCAGGAACCAGCTCCAATTACCCTCCTGCTCTCCAAGCTGGGGGGAAAAGGACCTCAGAGTACTTTATGTCACCTGCCAGTCACCAAAGCACGCTGCCTGGTACCACTGCACCGGTGTGCTGAGCAAAGGTACCAGCGGAGATGACAGCCAGCTCCTCAGCCGCTCCCAGCAGGACACAGGGCTCATCCACACTGCCACTGCTACAGGAAGACACCAGCTGATTTGTTCTGGCTTTCGACCCGTGAAGTTGTAACCAAATCATCCTCCACATTTTGCAGACAAAAGACTCGGACGTCAGCAAAAAAAATGACCTCTCCAAGGTCACGCGGGGACTCGGCAGCAGAGACGTGACCAGAACTCGATCACAATGGCTCGAAAGCTGCAGGGCTGTGCTGGCTGCCCAGGAGAGGGACTGGGAAGGGAAGTGCTGGTGGATGGCAGGATCGATTGGTATCTCTCCTCCTGACCTGCTGCCCAGCAGGGACAATCCAGAGAGGGAAAAAGTCCAAATTACACAGTCCAGCATGTGCTGCAAAGAGACCAGTGGTGCTTGAATCTTTTCCCTGTCCCACGCAACATTCCAGCTCAAACCTCTATCATCCTCAGAGGCCAAGGCAGTGCCTGCACAGGTTCCCGAGGCAGTTAGAGGTCTCTTCAAAGAAATGCTCAGTAGAGAAGGGGGCGAGGTTTATTAGGAAAAAGTAGCAAAGCAAGAAACCCCAAACCCAAAGATTAGCATGGCCAATTAAATCACTCCCGAGATCTCATTTGCTTCCTGTTCCCTTCCTTTGTTACCTGCTGAGCAGGCTCGGGGAGGGTCCAGCTCTCAGCCACTTAGATTTTCCCAACCCTATCCAGCTGCCAGGTCCACGCAAACACCTCCCATGCCTCTTAACTTACTGTAGGAAGTATCCTTACCCCCCCTCAAAGAGAAGCTGAAGCTTGAGACAGATGGATCAATCCTAACCTGATGCTGGTTAAGTCCTAAGACACCACCTATGGTCTGTGCAAGAGAAAGAAAAATCTGCCCAAGGGTTTATCAGCACCCACATCAATTCCTCCGCAAGGGTATCCAGACTAGCAGACCCCGGTAAGTGGTTTTCTACTCTCCATTCAGAGGAGAGGTTTGGTTCCTTCTCAGACACCCCCATCACCTACACCAGCTCAAGAGCTACAGTCAATGTGAGCTCTAAACATCAATTTCCCACAAACCACATGGAAACAAATGCTTGAAATAGGTTTTCAGTGTATAAGCACCTGTGGGTTTGGTGAAGCTCAGCTGTGGGGCCACTGCTATCTTACGTACTTGAAAAGGAATGAAGACCTCCAGCATCACCAAGCTGTAAGAGAAACACCTCTAGAAAAAATTACCTATTCCAAAGTCAGAGCATTACCTGTCTGAGACAGCTCCATAACTTTAACTTCACACCAACACTAAATTAGTACCTTAATGCTGATGTTCAGTCTCCTCCAGGCCAAAGGGGAGCAGCACTGACAGAGCAGGGCTGACACTGTGGGACCGGCACTGTGTCCAGCAAAAGCACCTTACAGAGATCCCTGTGGAAGAGGGTCCAGGTCTCTTCTCTGAGCACCACAGATGCCAGCGGGGTTCTGAGGAATGTATCTGGTCAGCCTGACCAGAAAAATGAGAACTGTCCAAACAGACAGTCCTGCGAATCCAACACTCACATGTGCACAGGCACACAAGGAATAACTGGAAGGTCACGGCTGTTTTTTCTCCCATCCACTTATCAGTGCTTGCACTGGAGAGAACAAACACTGGGTGTTCTCTCCTATTAACCCCTTCCCTCATCTCCAAAATGGAGAAGCAGCAAAACACTGTTGCTCCAAGCTAGAGTCCCAACATTCCTAATCATGAACCGAACAAGAAGCTGCAGAGGAAGTACAGGGCACCTTAAAGGTGCTCAATTACCGTTCCCATGGAGCTGCTGGTGACCCAGCTCTGCCTCACATTCTTTACTCACCAGTAAGCCTGAAGTGACATTACTGCAGACCTCCAGCCTTCCAGGAGACCAATCCTACATGAATCTGGGCCAAATGATCACAGTCATCCTCCCCAAATTGCTCTTTAAGACACCGGATATTGAACAGGCAGCAAAATTTCAGGCACAATCAAGCAAAATTAACATGCCTTAAAGACTCTTGTTGAAACACAGGAACCATTTTGGTGGAGCCCAGAAGCCAACTGGATCCCATACTGTGGAAAGTGAGATAGGATGGTGTTTCCCTCTGAAAGGGTTGTCACACTATCTGCGTGCATATCGAGGGTAGGCTCATCCTCCACAGACAAGCTTTGCCCAAGGACAGTGCAATAAGCAGCAGGCAGGACAGATCCTTCTCTCTACAGAGGAGAATCCATTACAGCAGCCAGAAATCCAGTCTCTCCAAGAAAGGGGATCCCACCCCAGCTCCTCAAAACCACCAGTATCACAGGTAAGCCTCATAAAATCAGTCAAGGATGTCATAAATCCCTCTGAAAACCCCAGGAACTGAAAATTGCAAGGCTCTCTCCACCTTAGGGCTGTAGGCAGAGGGCCAAGTAGGGGGGATGTAGGATACACAAGGCAGCACAGTGAAGACAACATAATTAAATCTCTTAACTGAATTACAAATCATCAGACCCACAGTCTGAGATGTTCCCTCCCTCTGGTCCGGGCTATCTGCTTGGTTTTAATCAAACACAAAGCCTTTCCAATCGCCCTCCGAACTCCAACTGTGCTTGGTTCCACTTCTCTGCTGGCAGTTAGATCAACTCAGATTTCAACTCCAACAAGAGGGTTATCTCGCTGTAATCTGCCACGTCTTCTCCAAATCATCTTCACAGTTGTTCTTACACGTTTAAGTTTAAAAATTTAAAATCATGGGTCATTTACAGAAAATTCTTCCCTGCACAGTGTGCAAATGTCACATCTATCATTCTCCAATTAAAAAAACAAACAAGCAGGGAGTTGAGTTCACCTCAGACTGGGAAGTCAAAAGAAAAGTCCCCTTTTGTTCAGATCAGTGCAAGACCCTCCACAGTGGCTGAGGATTTCTGAGCACTCAAAAGATGCATTAGATCATAGTCGGTATTCCCCCGAGCTCTCAAGGTTGAGCTGGGAGTTGGGAAATGAAATTCAATACGATTGCAGACCGTGAAGTCTCCTGCTTTGTCATCTGAGCACATGGTGGAGACACCTCTGTGATTTGCTCTTCTTTTTTGCTGGGCGGAACCTCGTGCACAAATATCCCATCGCTTCTGTTTCAGTCAGAGTAAAACCTCCCAACAATATTTTTTGGATACAGTACTCCACATTTTAGTATCTGCTGATACTTTGTCAGCATCCTGCATACTGCTGTCACTCTTTACACTTAATTCTTCATTCTATTTTTCCCTTTACCTGCCCACTTGCACAGCCTTGCAGCTGACCTACCAACAAGAGCCCTGGAGGTACACAGGTACAGCGAAGTGCTTCAGCCACTCCTTTAGGTATCTCTTTTTGTGCTAGAGAAGGCCAGGAGCATTGCTATTTCTTATTATGGTCAAGTCTTTATTTTCAAAGGCCCATTCTGTGAGGCCAGGAGAGCTGACACAGACTTTGTGACTATCTGGAAGTGCAACCCTTCTGGTTACAGCGGAGGTACAAAAGAATCCTAAGGGTCTTGCAGGAATAAACTCAGCGTTCTTTTGTAACATTTAATAAAATAAAGAAAAGGAAGATCTGACCTTGGAGAATCTGAAGAAATTAATTTCCTGTAGTTTGAAGTGAATGCTGGCTTATCAAACATTTAAGTGTTGCTTATAAACCGTTAAGTTCTCACTCTTTTATTCTATCACTAGCTTTGTCATCTGTAAGTGTGCAGACCAGATAGTTTGGTAACTAAGATATGGTAAATTAATCACTCATTTACCCCACTGACTAGGAGCTTTCAAAACCACAGTCTTAATAAAAAAAAAAAAAAAGGGCAGTGTGACTTAGTGTGAAGGCCGAATATATATCACAAATAATCTGCTTAAAGACAGTGCTCAGTATTTAGCAACATACCCATCTCTGAGTTACCAAGCAAGTAAAACACCAATCTCCCCACACACCTTTTCTCTTACTTTCCCCCATCAACAAAACTCTACCCTTTCCTCATTGTTGTGGTTTTTCCAATTTCATACTTGTTTCCCCACATATTTAGTCAGGAAAAAACTCAGCTCTTTTCTCAAGTGTTTCAGAACTTCTTAAAAGCCACCTTATCTAGCCCTGAAAACCCCCTGTTCTGTCCCGGCAGGCGAGTCAAAGAAGTCAAATGACTACCAGGAAAGCAGAAGCGATAAGAGCCCCCCTTGCCGGGTCCCTCCGGCGCAGCCATGCCCTGCAGACTGCAGAGTCACTCTGCAGGAGCGCGGCACACGCCGCCGCTCAGCTGGAAAAACGTGCTCAGCAGTGTGCTCAGCACAGACTCTGCTTCCTCCTCCCACCGCCCCCCGGGGAACTGCACCCCCATACCTGGGCCGGGAAGAGCGGAGCAGGACCCATCTCCCAGCTGCCGGGCCCCCCAGGCTCGCACAGCCCCTCCGGCTGCACCGGCGGGCGGCCAGCAGGAAGGACACGCTTCACATTTCCGCCCCCCGTCCAGCTTTCCAATCACAGTTTAACTCTGGCTCGTGTGTCAAGGACACGTGAGGTTCACAAGCCCCATCCAAGCCCCCATTTCTCCCCGTTACCTCCCTGGCTGTCGCTCTCATGGTCACCAAGGGATCTCTGCAGAGCCTGCCAGAGATCAAAGGAGTGACACTGGAGCACCGGAGACGCTTCTCCTTCAACACTTTCCTTGTGGGGCAGGGATGCCTCTCCTCGGCCCCATCAGAGGCTGGGGCTGCTTTGGGGAGCAAGTTGGGAGTGGAGAGCAGCGCCTGTGGACATGTGGCCAGGTCACAGGCCAGCTCTGCTGCTAAAGCAGCAGGTTGCAGACCTGTTTCCAGCCACTTCAAGAGGTGTCCGGCAGGAAGTGAACGTGCCTCCCTAGGAGCACAGGTTGGGGCAAGCTGTGCCCGCCAGCACATCGTGAGTGTCACACCCACTCTGGAGGGAACCAGAGTGCCATTTTCTAGATCAAGCGAACAAAGGGCATTTGTGTTACCTCTGAGTGCCACCAGAGCCAGACTGAGCAGCACCGAGACCTCAGTCACACCAACAACCACCTTTGTTGACCATTTCTAAAGGAAATGGAGGCTTCCCTCTGGCCTGTGGTGCCAGAGCACCCAACCCAGCCAGGGCCACCATGATCACCCCCAACACACTGTCAGTCCCAAGCTATCTGAAGCAGAGAACTCCACCAAACCTTCCAACTTGCAACCACGCAAAGGAACAGAGTGACTCAAACCCACAAAATAAGAATAAAATCACAACCATGCAGAGTATTGAAGCCTGCTGCACGTTCCCATACAACGCTGAAACACATGGAAGTGTCAAGGGAAGCTGCTGCTCCCTAAGTCAGCTTTGCTCTAGAAGGACAGTGAAGGTAAACCACTGATAAAGCAGGTTCACAGTCCTTCCTCCCTCTCCTTGCACGTCTCAGCAGAACATCCCTCAGCACACACAGCTTTAATGCTGCAGGAAGAGCTCTTGATCCTGGCAAAATCCACAGTGAGTGTCACACCAAAGCTGGGCTAGATGACTTGCTAAGGATGGCTCCAGTAACTTGGTCAGCCTGGTGCAATATTTAGACCAGCAGAGCCACAACACATCACACACCGATTTGCTTGGGAAGGACAATCCACCCAGGTCTTCCAAGGAAGCCCCCAAACTGCAGCACAAATGCATGCTCTGATAGAGGAAAGTACAGTTAAGAGGATCTTCTGGGAATCTCCAATTACAGGATGAGCCTCCCTTTAGAAACATGTTGACACTTGACCACCATTTCCACAACCTTTCCCAAAAACAAAAGTTTATCTTGCACAGCATTAGAATTGCTATCAGCAAACCTATTTCCACCAAATGCCTCGTGCCAGTTTTTACTCCACAGCTGCAGGACCTTCATGTGCACACCCACTTCTTTCAGCCAAGCAATCCAGACTGACCCTGACGCAGGACTCTCCCCACAAAGATATCTGGTAATCAATTTATTCAAGGCCAAATTCGGTTCCCATTTGTTCTGGTCACCCATCAGCACTGCCTAAACACACAAGTAGCTGTAAGTTCTCCCAGCACTGCATTAACTTCTTTGAAGTCTTTCTTTTCCCTCTCCTCTGACCTGCTCAAGTTGTGCAGCTGCATTATTTGCTGCAAGATATTCGGATTAGCCAGTTACTTCAATGCAAGGAGATAAAGTCTCCCAACTCCACTCAGAGCTCACTAACAAGGACCTGGACCTGCAGAATGACTTTGGAACTGAAGCTCAGTCTCAAGTGAAGAAAGGAAAAAAATGCAGAGCTGTACGTGCCACAGACCACAGATCCAAAAGGTACCCAGAGCTTTACCCAACCCCAGGAGATAACTTCTTGCCCATGCAAAGCTCCACCTAGTCAGCAATACCACCGTGGTAGAGCCCAGTAGGTATCACCAAGGTTGCATCACCTCTTTCCCCAAGCTCCCTGTGTGCACAGCAAGCCAGGGATTTGACAGGGCTAGCAGCATGGAGACTTAAGCCCTTGGTAGGAAGTCAGCAAAGGTTTCAATGCCAAGATGACCAGAGGCTAAATAACATGTTAAAGACCATAATGTAAATGTGTATCGCGGTTGGGAATGAACAAAGCTCACCAGTCCCAACTGGACTCAGGGTAAGCGCAGCTGTAATAACTGTAAGGGTTAAAACATTCCACCTGGTCTGAACAGCATGGATTTCTACTAAAATGCTCATTCCTTATTTTGCCAAACAAGCACAACCACTGAGGTGGTGTCAGAGATTCATTACAAAGTAGTCTCAAGTATGTAAAGAGCAACCTAACTCTATCCAAGTCGGCATTTGGCATTCCCCTGAGGATAATTTCACACTATTCGAGCACAGCAAAAGGATCGGGTGTCATAATCTGGAAGGGAGAGCAGAGCATTGCAGCCCCAGTGCCCCCATTCCCAGCCCTGCTTTCTGGACTCACTTAGTCTTCACATCTGAACCAAGCCCTTCTGCTGCCCAATCCAGTGATCCCCAATGCACTCCTGGTGGAAACCTCCATGACACCACAGGCAAAAAAAAAGCTTAAAAGAAGAGTTATGAAGGTAAGGAGGTGGTTGGAGAGAATCCTCCAGTGATGCCTTGGCAGTTTGGATCCAGAGGTCGCAGCAGGAGCAGGCGTTTGAAGCCCAGCAACCAGGGCCAGTGAGTCAGCTCTCAGGAGCTACACTGCATTCCCCAGCCTTCCCTTCCCGAAACAGTGCAGAACAGGGCAAAGGTCCAGCACAAAGCTGAAGGGCAAAGGTATGCGGGGGAGGGAAAACACTAAGCTTCACGTTTTTTGGTGCAACGAGTTCCAGTTACCCTCATCCTCCCCAACAAGGCGGGAAGAGTTACTCAAACGTGAGCTGTGGGATCGGAACAAAACAGTGTTTTGGAGAGGAAACTTGGGGTGATGGGGAGGGAGGCCTCCTGCTGCGATAGCAGTTCTGTTGCAACAAACAGCCAGGAGAGCTCCACAATTACGTGCCACGACAGAGCAAGAATTGCCCAACACTTTGGAAATAGGTGTGTGTAGCACTACCGAGCTGGGTGCCCGAGCAAGCAGATGTGTGTGTCTACTCTGAACGCAAAGACACGCCAAAGGTAAAATAAGCTTCCCATACATCTTATCTCCTGTGCTGGAGGCTGGTTTCAAGGAAAGCCCTATGGGGAGTTAGTCTGCAAGGGGTGAGAAGCTAACAAATCTTCCCCTGCCTTTTCCTCAGGACCGGTAGCCAACACAACCTCTGCTCTGGCACAAAGCAACACGCACTCTCTCTTAACAATAGTCAGGCAACCTCTGGTGCTTGCTGGTAGCAACCAAGGTGTGCCTTCTGGAAAGTACTGCTTATCCGCCCAGTGCCTTTGCCAAATAGCAGGCAAGAAACTCTACTCAAGAAATCAAAGCACCTCCTGCATTTCCACTAGGAAATGCACTGCTTCTCTTGGTCGAGCGCTTCCAAGGAGAATGAAAAATGGCATAAAACTTAGTGCAGGGAAAGCTCAGGGACTGCAGTGCTGGTCATTAAAACCTGAGTGTTCTTACTTCCAAGATGTAAATGGTTTTAAAAATAAAGAAGTGCCAATTGCCTTGATGCAACATTTCTTGAAATAAATCCAGCAGGTTTTCAAAACGGGGTGCTGTTAACACCTGTCCGTACCAGTGCTTGCATCAGCACCAGCCCTGATGCAGGGCACAGCGGAGGAGTACAACATGTTCCAGAAGGTCGAGCTGTCTTAACTGCAAGCCACACTTCTCCTCTATAGAAGAGTTGGAGAAAATACTTTCAATTTGGTTTACAGACAGTAGTGCAAAGCTGGTTTTGCCAGAAAATGTTTCCTTTGCTACTACAGACACACACTACCATCACGCCTTCGCCAGCCAGGCTGCTGGCTGCATTTATTTACATGATAAGAAAAGAATGTGTAATAATGAGGGGACAGTCACATAGACCTTGTTACTAGATCATTAGAGAGTAAAAACGAGGCATCATTACATCTCTGCAGCGTCCCTCACAAGCAGTCAGCAGTGTCAAGCCCTGTCACATAGGACAGGACGGTGCATATCTCAGGGATCAAAGGATCTTCGCTCTGATCTTTGCACCCCCACTCTGAAACACACACATAAACAAATGTAACACACATCTTGTCAGGACACCAGGAAAATTTTCTCGTGTGCCACTCCAGCTGAGCCTCAGCCTGTGCTTACAGCATCAGCAGTATCACTGCTGTTTAACTCGACCTAATGGTTGCTCCACTTACTGCTACAGTCATGCTTCTGGGAGGTTAAAAAGCAAGGAGACGCTTTGCTTCAAGAGTCCTCCTTCCTGAAAAAGCAGAAACATTTATTTAAACACCCTATTATATTACTGACTTCACTGCCAACTTTGAGCTCAAAAAACGCTGCAGCAGGTAGGCAAGACATGAGCTTCTGAAGGTAAATCCTGATCCACCAAAAAGGACCCTGTTCTTCAGTCCCTGAATCAGCCCCTCAATGCACTGAACTTGCCCAGCTGTCACAAGTCAAACAGTTCAAAACAATCGGAGGTGGGTTTGTTAAGCTCTTCCTTAACCATATTCCAACAGAGACAACAGAAATTCACCAAGATCTTGCAGGTGGCTCTGTTTCCCCTGGGCCAGAGCTCAATGCCCTTACTTTTATAAACACCAATTCCAACACAGACCATTACAGAATGAGTGAACACCTAAGGAGTGAGTAGGTCTTGTCTATTAAATCTGCTCTACGGGTCTATAATTAATACAATGATTATAAAAAAAAATTAGGGCTTTCAAAGCCTGTAAAACAAGTCATAGAGGGATCCCTTTATCATTATAGAGCTGTCTTCAGCTCTACACTTCTTGGTCTCCTCACTACCTTTGGCATGATCAGGGCTGAAAACATTTAATATCTCCAGCACAGCAGCATTGCTCTGGGAACACTGCTGGATTATGAGCCAAGGCTTCCTAAGCTCTGCTGAGAAACCAAAGACATCCAGCAGTGCCTTCCCAGAGTTCAGCAGCTCTCAATTCACTGTAAGGGTAAAAAAGAGTCACTTTCCTTGGGTGATCCTTCTGGAAGTCACTACAACACAACTCACCTCACCAGCAGATTCTTTCACACAAATTCATGCTTCAGATGTTTTTGGCAAGTATTTGCCAAAAGAAATCCTCCACCCAAAGCAGCAAAGACACAATGGGAGCTGGCAAACTCAGCGAGAAGGTACTTGGGCGCAAGGCTGCCAGGCAAGGTCAGCTGCCAGCCTGCCTCTCATGGGAGCTCACCAGCCGTGTTTATTTTACACGTTTTCTCTTCTGCTAACGAACAGGCAGCAAAAGAAACAATGCCCCAAGAGAAGAGAGCCAGGCAGCAACACTGGGGGCACTGCTGGAACCAGCTGCTGCTGCCAAGTGTCCCAGAACACACCACCAACCAATTCCATTATTTAAACACCTTCAGGAATACTGGGACAACTGTATCAGACCCAAGGATAATTCTGATGTTGCAGCATTACTGCCTTACCCTACAATTGGGTGGACACGCTACAGATACACTCTCACTCCCTCCTTCCAAAAAATCATCCCAGGAGTTGTAAGGACCCCCTGCATGTGTTGGGCAGCTGTCTCATCTCTCACACACCTTTGTGACTGATGGGCCTGGTAATGAATCTGGACACCCCTTAGACCAGAGCCTCAAACAGGAACATTCAATCTTGTGATTTTGCATTTTTTGGTTTGTTTCTATGAATTGTTACCCTCAGGAGGC
Source organism: Neopelma chrysocephalum (assembly GCF_003984885.1). Lineage (NCBI taxonomy): Eukaryota > Metazoa > Chordata > Aves > Passeriformes > Pipridae > Neopelma > Neopelma chrysocephalum. The sequence goes on from NW_020897720.1 coordinate 9,585,677, forward strand.
ATCACAATGGAGTGCAACCTTCACACAAAGGAGCGATGTGACCAATTTTGTGCCGTAACGCACAAGGCAAATGCAGACAGCGACGCTGTCCTGGATTTTCTTAAGCTTTGCTTATGTCAGTGAGTACAATGACAAACCACCAAACAATCCGAACACAGACTTCTACCTAGCACGATTAACTTGTCCTCTACACTTCCCCTTACGATGACAGCTTTCCACATGGAAATTGCAGAGCTGTCCATCTCCCAAAGATCAATAACTCTTGATGAATCATCATCCTAGGCAGTAACAGTTCTTACAAAACACTGGCACGTACAGTAATTGGGAATTCGATGTCATATCTGGCAGTGTGTTTTAGAGTTAACAGAGGCAGGTAGGAAAAAACAATAACTATTTCCCAAACAAGACGTTTAGTGAAAACTTCTGTTTTCCTCCTAGTCGCGATTCACTGGAAGCAGGTACGGGGGGGAGCGCAGCACCCATCCCGACACGCGGGGAAATGGTGCTCTGCAGCTTCACCCTTTGCTGACGACAGCAGCGGGCTACAAACGCGATTTGGACAGCGCAGCCTTCCTGGGGACAGCCCCCCCTTCCCCAGCCGTGCCCCCACCGGGGGCAGAGCCGCGCTGGGCGCCGCCACCGCCATGAGTCGGCAGAGAAAGGCGGCGCGGCCTGCGCGGGGAGCCGCGGCCGCGCACACGTGGGCAGCGCAGGCCGCGGCCCGGGCACGGGGCCCCGCGGGGGCGGCGGGGCCGCGCTCCCGGGGGACCCGCACATGTGCCGGGGAACCCACCACGTTGCCGGCGCTGCTGCGGCGGAATGCCGGGAGCGGGGAGGAGGAGGAGGAGG